>NW_019173225.1:0-19996 GCF_001831195.1 Colletotrichum orchidophilum | reverse complement strand
TCCCACAATCGGCCACATCGAAGTGTCGGCAACCGTCGAAGCCAGGGAAGGGAGTTGTTGGCGTTAAAGGAAATAGTCGTCCACAGTGACGCTCTGGTCTCGAATCGTAGGTATAGAGGGCATTCGTAATCGGGGCTCGACTTTTGGGTCGGGCGCGTCGTCTCGTGTTCTTCTCTTTTGTGCATCTTCATCCCATTTGGTCAAAAGGTTTTGATTTTGTTTACTCCAGCATTGGACTAACCGGACGAAAAGAAACAGAAAAGGGAAGGAAGAGACTACCAATCCGAGTAAAAACTTGGTTTCTTTTTTTTCTTCCCTCGCTTGGAGTCAATAGTGGTAAACATTGGTGGCAGTGCTGCGCGGTCCTGCCTTGACCTTGTCGTTGATCATTCAAGATCCAAGGCCGGGCCTGCATGCTTAGACTCTTGGTGCACACAGACACAGACACAGAAGGATGTGTGTGTGTGTGTGTGTGCCAGTCAGTAATTTTTTTTTTTTTTTCACACTTCTTCAGTAGTCAATCTCGTTCGGGTATTTTTGGCAACTCTGTATTTCGGGGCGCAGCGGGACGAGACTTTTGACGTTTCTGTGGGCCTCTTCTCTCCCTCTCCCTCTCTCTCTCTCTTCTTTGTATTGTGATGCAAGTCATTTAATGTTTATGCCGGATAGCGGCACGATGGCATGCTGCCTGTGAGGACTGGCTAATGAAGGGACTCGTTATGCATTCCTGAAGTATCCGTACCTCCTATACCGACGACCCTTCCCTACCGAATGGGCGACAGGCACTCTCTTTGGCCTCCGTTGTGCATTTGGCGCGTGCTGAACCAGCTGCGGCTGGGCGGGTAGACGGAAAGTATCGGTCGGGTCTCAGCCGCAACGGTTTGTCAATCGACGAATTTGACGCCTTAAGGAACTCTATCCGACGTCATGAACTAGAGTCACTGAACTGAAGGAGGGTGACCAGTGGTGCCTCTTCACATGCAGTCTTGGAGCCTCTGTGTCAACACCGTCAGGCTATCATCATGTCAGCTCCAACAGGGCCAACACTGATGGCGTGCCCCTACCCCCTCTCCGTCCGTCCGTCCGCCGGTGCATCACGTCTCCCCATCCGGCTCCATAGCCCTGGCTGAACCCGCACAAACGCACAAACTCATACACTACACCCCGCCGGGTTATGAGCAGCTTGGCCGGCTCCCACCGGCATCCACAATCGCATCCCGAGTACCTCCCTCGGAGCGAACATGATCACGGAAGGGTGGCCGAGTTGGTTATGGCGCCAGGTTAAGGTCAGCTTAACATCTGTTTCCTGGTGGGGCAACCCGCGCGAGTTCGAGTCTCGTCCCTTTCATTTTTCTCTTTTTGTGGCATTGGTTTGCTGCTACATGCTCTTAGTCTTGGCAAAGTAAGCATGCCAAAGCTTGTGTTGAGATGGATTGGATTGAACATCCAGGTAACGGATGGCTCCGTGTGTATATCTTGCGCTTTGTTGCTCTTCCTGAGAGCAAAAGAGTTGCTCAGGTTGGGCGTTTCAATGTACTGGTTTAACAATGACGCGGCCTTCTTAGTCAAGACAAGAAGGCTGGGACCCATAACCCGACGCCTGAAGGGTAGAATCTCTGTTGGGTAGAATCTTTGTTGGGTAGAGGAAGAGGAGGGATTTGAGGCAAGGGTTGAAGGCAGTTCACAAGATGAAGATAAAAGTAAGAGCAGCTTGTCTGGCAGCCCGTTCCGTTTGTATTGTAAACTGTGATGCTGGTAGTATGTGACAAAAAATTGAGCCACCTGGCGATGCCGCCTCCGACACACGCTGAAAAACATCCATCGGCGGCTGATCCTAGTCGAAAGAGCCGCCGCGAACAGGGCAGTCGCCTGGTTCACAGTGCTGATGACTCCGTTTAGCATCGTCTGCTCGTGTTGACTCGCGATGACCGATGCAGATGAAGATCTCTGTGAGGTATTAAGATGCCAGAACGTTGCCAGATGTCTGCCCAATATCAGCAAGAGTTACCGACCGAAAGTAAGAGTCGCTTCCTGCCGGCTGACGACTTGAAGAAAGTCTTAATCCTACATCCTTGACCTGCTTCTCCAGCTGTAGTGCCATCTTCATCTCATGAAACTCTGCGATAAGCAACGGCCTAGATGGGCCTCCATCTCCGTGGTGTTTCGCCAGGATTCCAAAACTTCTTCGCATGGGTCCTTGTAACAAAGCCACCGAGGCGACTCGTCCAGGAACCAGACAAAGATCATCTGGATCAGCGCTGGGAGTGCCTGTGACTTGGTGAGCAGGCGCCATTCTCAGGAGCCGGCGATGCCGTAGCTCCCACGCGTGACCCATCTCGCCATGAGGGCACCGCAGGTAGAAGCTGGTGTTATACAACGAGCCCAAAAAAAAGTCCGGTGCCGGGGGCGCGCGAGCTCCGGGATCAAGACCGCGGCGGCGGCGGGGGCCACGGTGATGCCGAAGCCGACGACGGTGCGGCCGCTGATGAAATGTCCAATGGAGTGGCTGAGGCATTAGATTAGGACACCAATGATGCTGTTGCCGGTTAGGATGGAACACTTTCTAAAGCGAACGGGGACGAAGGCCGAAAAGGAGGTCGAGACGATTGCGCTGAGGGGATACGCGGCGCTGGTGAAGCCGAGGAGGGCACCATTGGGACTTTTACACTCTCTGTTCTACGCAGCGACGCCCTGGAGTCCTGTTATCACGGATCAGTCGTAATCTTCGGTTGCGCAGACAATGAGACAGGCTGGTGCGAGTATGCTATATAGTCGGATGAAAGACGGCGTGAGAGAGGAGAGTGCGAAGCGGCTGTCTGAGACCGGGATCTTTGCTACGGTCTAGGGCCGAGAGGACATAGTCTCGGAATCCATCTTGCCGGCTGGATGAAAGCCGAACTGGAGTTTTGAGGCTATGAGATCTATGGCTGTCAGCATTACAACTCCTTCGCCCGGGTCTTTGGGGTCCACTTATAAGAAATGGTATGATCCTGTTTGACGGCTATAATCCAACTCAGCCACCAACAGAGCTGTTCATGAAGGAGGAATTCATTGGGCAAGTCGAGTCCAGGGTTGATAAGCTCTACCAGAAATATGCGACATGGCTTCGAACCTGATCCCATGATCTGGTTCCCTTCGAATTCAACCCCGGATCGGCTCTGCGGGTAAGAGACGAACTGAATCCAATGCCACTTGTCTTTGGTGGGGTCGCAAGTATCCCGTATGGTTTCCCGTCCTACCCCCAACTCAGCGTGAGCTTTTACATTTGCCGCTTAGCTCCCTGCAACTGATTCCTGCAGGGAGAAACGGAAGGAGTCTGACGGTGCAGATTGTAGAAGTCAGCCTGCCATATTTTGGGATCGGTTTGTTACTGCATTGAATATGCCAGAACATGGCCCGTTCCCAATAGAAAGTATCTGATCTCGCATCTACCAAAGAGCTCTCACTCTTAGTCGAAGTCATTCTGTCCTAGGTCTTAGAACACCCGAGGCCAAATTTCTTAGATCTCACACTCCAGGCCTTCTCTCGACAAGGTTCCCACTAGCAACATGTTTGAAAACGAGAAATGGGGCAGAGGCCACAAAGTATCGCGCATTGATGTGGCTGAAGTACCCCAGGACGCGACAAATTTCTCTCGAGAAAGTCGAAGTAAATGATTATTGAGGAGGAAAGTGTTGTTGCTGACAGGCGCAGACCTCTGGCGGACAAATCCCATCCCAATATTGGGAATATCCCGTATCATAACCTTTGGAGGGCCCACCGGAGTGTTCGCGGAGGCATCTTTGTCGCCAAAGTTACTACAGCTTCGTTGCGATTTGGTTGAGTGATATTCATCCTAACGAAACCTCTATTCGTAGCGTCACGACTAACAAAATTGTAACAATGTATCGTTGGCGGCTATATAGGATAAGCAGGTCATCAACTCTCACAGATATTAATAGCGGAAGCCAAAAGCAAGGGATTTAATGTGCTATTAGGGCCAATTGGTGAGACGTCTTTGCCTGAAGCTTGTCAACGCCCCAAATGACGACTGTGAATCTGAACACTGCGTAGTCTGTATTCCTCGCACTCCGCTGAGCGGACGCAATCTCGAGACTCACGGCGAGGACCCTTTTGACGCGCAAACTCGCTGACGGGTACATCAACACCATTCAAGCTGCTGGCATAGGAGCTTGTGCCAAGCGCTACTCCATAAATGACCAAGAAACCCACCGTTTCATCATCATCAGCGAGATGATTTCCGAGCGTGCCGTCCGTTAAATCCACCTGCAGCCTTTTCAGATTGCAGTTCGTGACAGTGAACCGTGGTCGATCATGACAACTTACAACAGGATCAAAAAAGATTCCTGCTCGGTAAACTACCTCATTAGAGACATCCTCCGTGGCGAATGGGGCTGGGATGGCTTAGCGATGAGCACAGTGATTGATTTGGGGCCAAGAGCATTTCGCCTTCGCTGACAGCAGGGTAAAATTTCATTCAAATACCGAATGCTGATAATTGAGACTGATGGAGATTCAGGTTGGATTTGGAGATGCTTGGACCAGTGAGTAGGAGAAGCAAGCATCTCCTCAAGGCACGTGTACATTCGAAAGCAGCCTGCAAAATGTAGCCCACTAATGAAACGGGTAGGCATTGTTCTTCGGAAGATCGAGAACTCGAATCCTCCCTGAAAGATCTCGACTGTAAGACCATCGTGTTCACCGGCCCAACGCCGCAGGATCGGTAGGCGCGGGAGGCGGGAGCTCGAACGTCGCGCCTCACTACCGGAATACACTTTTCGAATCCTTTCAAAGGGAGTTCTGTGAAGCGTTTCCATCAGCAACAGTTGCGACCGAAATCGACACCTTCCTCTGATGGATTCTTACAGTCATGCGTAACCCCAAAAAGAGGGTTTGTTCTGTCTCGTTGGAGAACCATGAAGCTTGAGCGCAATGCGTCCATGGTGGAACATCTGCCGAGTTCGAACCTAGTTTGCTACCATGATCTCTCTCCTGAGTTGACGACTGAAGAGCGCTATTCCTTCCCTGCTAGGAAACTAATCATACCGAAGACAAGTGAGGCTTATCGGCTTTTCCTCTTTAGCTGTGGCCCTGGCAAACTCATACTCGACGGCAAGGCCATCGTCGACATCGAGCGAGAATGGTGGTCAATCATGTCATTTCTTTTCATGAGCTACGATTCGCCCGAAGAACAACTTGATGTAACCCTCGAAGCTGGTAGGTCATACGAGCTTGTGCTTGAGTCGCCCAGCCGTGAGCCGAAACCCCACAACCTGACGTATGTGGGCATGTTGGAGCGCGAAGAGGTTCAGGACGGCGGCCGCATCGGATTTGTGGAGAATACTGGGGACCCTCACATCATGCTGTAGGAAGCTATCGAGCTTGTCAGGACTAGTGATGTTGCCATTGTCGTTATAGGCAGAGACCAGGACCGGGAGATGGAGACGAGCGACATGGCGTCCATGGATCTACCAGGCCGGTCCAATGAGTTGATCTTTGCCGTGGCCAAGGTGAACTCCAATGTGATCGTGGTAAACCAAACGGGAAACCGTTCACTATGGCCTGGATAGACGAGGTCCAGGCTGTTTTTCAATGTTTGGTACCAAGGCCAGAAGCAGGGTAACAGTCTGGCGGACGTCCTTCTCGGAACGGCTCCTCCGTGCGGAAAACTGCCAATCACATCCCCACACCGCATTGAGGACATAAGATCATTCAACAACCATTTCGAGGAGACCGACGTGGTTCACTATGGAGAGAATATCTATCTCAGGTACAAGCGTTACGACCATTGCAAGATTGACCCACTGTTCCCATTCGGCTCGGGCTGTTCGTACACCACTTTCGAGTACACGAACCTGAGATTAAACACCAACATGCTAGAGGAAACCGGAAGAATCGAGGTTGAAGCTGATGTGACAAACACGGTAGACGCAGAGGCAAGGAGATTGTATAGTTCTACGTCAGTCCGGTGTCGAGGCCGCGGCTGGGCCGCCCGCCAAAGGAGCTCAAGGGCTGGGACAAGGCCCTCGTACACCCCGGGGAGACGGTGATCGCTCGGACGACGCTTGATAAGGTGAGCGTGTCTTACCGGGATAACAGCGTTCAGAAGTGGATGGTGGCGGGCAACGCGTAATTCAGAATAAGCGCGGCGAGGGAGTCGGGAGAGGAAGGGCTGGAGGCAGAAATCCGAATGATTTCCAATGGGTTCATTGAGGTCCTTGGCTGGGTACCAGAGTAGTCATTACCAGAGTAGTCATTGAGAGCTGCGATATGTTCATTGCGGCGATCAATGTCATGAGGAAACCCTTACATCTAGTCAAGACAGCGAGCGCAAAACCCTTAATCTTTGGCAATTGTTGTTGGAAAACCAGATGCCGCTTTGGCTGCTAACTCTTGCGCCTGAAGTGCGATTTACTAGCCTTCTGGCGCATGACTTTCGACTGCTCTTAAGTACGCAGAATGAACTGGGTCTAGATCTCGATTCCGAAAAGACTAGCATGCTTGTCAATCGTTTCGCCGTCAAGTGTCAAGAGGGTTTTAAACTAACGTTTTAAAAGCGTTGAAAGGGAAAAGATGGAGCACGAGAGGCCCCTGGGGTATATCACCGTGCAATACCCCATTGATGGCCGAAGACATCGCGATCTTGGTGCCCTGGACATCTTGTTCGGACAGGGCTGACGTTTCTGAGGTGTGTAGACGGCGATACACGTGAGCACGGTATTGGATCGTCTTTGCTTAGTTCCGCTGCAATAGAGTGAGATGGGGACTGCACTCTATGTCCAAGTCGGCACTCGTCGGGGAGTAGCGGCGGAGGCGCTGCAATTCCAAGACCACCCAACCCGCTGGGTAGGAAGCCGAATCCAATGAGGATTTGCATGCTGGTCAATTAACAAAAAAAGTTCTAGGGGTCATCATCGAGAGCCTCGGTACCTTTTTTGCGGATAAGCAGTCCAGTACAGCTGACAGTGGTGGGCCTTCAATTGGCTTGCCTAGTTCAGACTTGTCAATAAATCTTACATCACGGTCGACAGTGTACGATTCATTAGACCTTCAGTGGCAGTATAATTATCATAACTGAGCGTGCTCTCTGACTGAAACGCCATTAGTCGTAAATCCTGAAAATTGATGAGTTGAAAAGGTTGTTGAACTTCATTACCTCAGGAACGTGTCTTCCTGCAGAGATACAAGCTCTGCTTACGCCATAAGCAGAAGGCAGTGAACGCTTGCACAGTCTGTTTGATCGATCAGGCCAGCAAACCCTAGCCTGAGAGCTTGATTCAGATGATTACTATTACATTTGTCTTTGTCTAAAACGAGATATTGGTGGCTGAAGTAGGATTCGGGTAGGTCATGCAGTTGCGCCAGCGATCGATTGGACAGCTAGTCATGATCTTGTGTAGAAGCTGGAGCAAGCCACCTTGGGAGCGCTCTGAATTTGCGCATCTTGAGTCGTCATATTTCTCATGCAACTGGATAGCGCAAACGAAGCTCCGACAGGGTGAGTGGAGAGCAAGGCCATGGAAGGAGATGTTGTGCCGTATAATGCCTTTCCAGGATGGCGGGTTCTTGTCGGATCTGGGCTGAATAGGGCTGATAACGGTTTGGAAGGCAAGAACACACTGATTGGGCTTATTGCTTCCATCAAATCCGAGGGCTCGGTCATTTTAGATTGCGGGTTCTGTAAATGTGATTGTCTGTCTGCAGTGCTTCGAGTATCCTTAGCATGTTCATTCAGAGTATTTAGTTCGCTTCCATGCGCCTGAGCGTGTCATCCAAGTCCGCCATGGAGAGATTCTTCCTGGGCAGAGATGCTAAAGTCAGGTATTCTGCACTACTTGAATGTGACGTTTCTGACGTATGCACACTGTAGTCCAACTCTCTCAAACCTGCCGCAAAAAGGGTCGGCTCCATCACACTTAGTGTCCTCTCTCAATATGGCGCGCAGACCTTGCGAGGCCATTGGCGACGCCTGGACTTTTCGCAGACCTCGCATAATTGCATTTAGTGCTTGCCGCCGCGTTGTATGCCTTGGAAGCTGATTTCGTGCACTCTCAGAATCCAACCTCGCTTACTGTCATGATCATACCAAAGGCGGTGATGCAAGCTAAAAGAGCGCAACAACGGGGTTTTGGGGTGAGCCATTACCATTTGCTTCTTAATGCAGAAGCCAGGATCTCCACGTGGCCTGCCAAGGCATTCAGCGGAACACATGACTATATAAAGCTAATAAATCCGTGTCAAAGCAATCAGCACGGGAGGGCGCATCCCGTGACGCCAACAATGCCTATAAAGCTCGTCGAGAAGCGGCAGAGACGTCCTTTTACTGTGCTGTGGGAGCTGCGGCCTCATTAATCATGAAGGGTGAATATAGGTATTCATTGGCTAAACTATCCCAGGACCCCATCCGGCGCCAGAAAACCCGCAGGGCCCGGTGCCGAATTGGTCGAAGTCGCCGCAGAAATCAACCTCCTAATATGTGCGTCGTATCCTTATTCGTGATTTTCTTTTCAATATATACATGAAACGGTCGTTGTGTTATGATGGGCATCCGCTGGCGGGGGAGTTGCAAGTGCTGGTCTTTCCACCCGTGATCTTGGTATTCTCAAAGGTGATTTGATTGCAGCTATCTTCACCGCAGAGTATGTTCATGGGGACAGCTTCGGGCTTGACGGTTCCAGTCACATCGATGAATGAAATGCCGCTTATCTTGACTCCGTTTGTAGGCTTGCCAGTCGGTCCGCCATTGAGGTAGTCCTGCTGGATATCAATACCGTACGTGTCGATGTCGGTCAGAGTGATGTTCTTGTATGTAACGTTGTTGACTGAGCCAGTGGCGCCGGAGTTGGTTTTGATGCGGCATCCGTTGGCGCTGTTGGCGACATGTGAGTTGGAAAACATAACACCGTCAACGACGTTGTTGCTCTTGCCGCCGATCGAGCCAAGGCTTATGCCGTGACCTCCGACGCAGGACACCCTGTCGACAGTGATATTGGTTCCGCTGGTGATGGCGACGCAGTCGTCCTGGTTGATGACCCTAATGTTCCTCAGCACAACGTTGTCGCAGGACGAAATGTCGAAGCCGTCACTGTTGTGGGCAGCGGGCTTGCCGCCGCTCTTGGCGTTGGGCGCGTCACCGGCAGAGTTGTCCAGGACGAGGTCGGAGACGGTGAGATCCTTGCTGCCAGTTATGGAGAAGCAGTGGACGGGCCAGTTCTTAATGTTCAGGTTGTTGATCTTGGAGTTGGTAGTCTTCTTGACAACAATAAAGTGGTCAGGCCTAATTTCACTGATTAGCCTTCAATACTCTCGGTCTGCACTGAGAGTAGCCACCCACTTCGGGCTACCGCCGTTGGATCCCTGGCCGTCCCAATAAGCGGGGCCATTGCCATCAATCACATTTCCGGGGGCGCCAGTAACAGTGATGTCGGTTCCAGAAATGATGATGGGGTCGAAATTGCTGTCCTCAGTTTTGGCAAAGGTCTGGGCGCGGAGTTAGTACCCGATCATCGGACCTCACGCAACCCGAAAAACATACGGTCGTGCCGGCAAATGTGACTGTAGTGCCCGGCTTAAGGTCGGAGAGGTCAATAGCACCGTTGGCGGGCGCGGCAATGTTAGAGAGCGTGATAGCGGTGCATGTCTTGACAGCATTCGCAATGTCTTCGTACTTGGTGATAACGCAGCCGCCGCCGGTCTAAAAGTGGGCGAGAAACGGGTCAGTCAGATTGCCGGCCTTGGCGCGCATCGGATGGGTCTTATTAGGGCTGACTTACGCTGTTGCTTGGGACAGGATTGGTGCCGCTGGGGAGAGGACTGGGGTGGCTTGCAGGAGCGGTTTTGCTTGGACGAGCGGATTTGGGATAGCGAGCGTGAGAGGTGTGGTGGCCATGAGGAGACGCCGCTACCAGAACGACGTTCAGCAGAACCATAGCAGTGATGAAAAACTTGGCCATCTTGGGCGTGGAGCAAAAAAGAATGACGGTAGGAAGAATGAATCGAACAGAGAAAGTGATTGGTGGTGAGAATTGGAGACTGGCTGAAGAACTATTTGCCAAGTAAGTGCCAAGGGAAAGTGTTATATATCCATCAGATCCAGCCTTGGGAATAGCAACAGAGGCAGTCCATGGCCTTACTGATTGGAGGATCTTCCTAGACTGTCAACCGTCCGAACGGGTGACCAAGACATTTTGGGAATGACTGGCATGCCTGGCAATGCGGCTCACTGGATTCAGCCGGAATCAACGGGCTCTGGTTCAACATCATATGTGAAGGTTTGTTTAGTGCATCGGCCGTTGCACCGATCAGGCGCTTGTTCTTGAGAAAGATGCATTTGGTGGGGATGGGGACTGCACCTTTCAAATGACAGCGTTTCATGTCAATCAGGATTGTGACATGGACCATCGAGCGTTGTTAGTAGCCCGAGTTGATATGCGGGTGAATTGATATCTTCTGTCCAGTTGGCAGTTGCTGCGCACCACCCCTTATTCTCCCCTGTCTCCACCGATTAATCTCTTTGAATCATGGGCGCCTCGAACCAACCGCTGTTGGGCCCGAAAGCAGGGACCCCCATCTGACTCCACAAATCGGCAATCAACGTGACACTGGCTACTATAGTTCGGGCCGGGATGTTGGGACAAAGTTGTCGAAGCCTTAAAGACCAGTTGCAATGTTGTAATCCATCAATAAGCGTGCTCTCAGCCAGTCATGTTTGCAATGACAAAGTTTGTTCATCTAATGAAGTTTGCGCCAAAAGTCTGAAGGGTGATGACACATGGCACTGGAGAGGGATCGAGACATTTGACGTCCGACATCTTTCCAAGTCGATTGGCCCGAATCAAGCATTGACTTTGCAGCTGGACACGCACACCATCTCGACTTCGTCCCGTCATGGTCTCTGCGTTTTGGGGCAACGTTCTTTTTGTTTTGTTTCTCCCGGAAGTCTAACGATCCGTTCTTCTCGATGGTGGACAAATCTCAAATTATGGCCTGCTTTCCCGAGGACCCGAAAGCTCAGCCGAACGATGCTTGAGATGTGCCTGGCGATTGGACGGGGTAGACACTACCATTCTTGAGACTTGGAAGATAAGTTGCAAGCATGAGGTAAGTCGGTAATCATCCGGAATATGTCCAGATGAGCGCTGGTGTCAAAGATGAAAAGATGAGAGCAATGGGGGTTGACGAATTAGGTAGTGTTGATCTCAGTGATACAGCTGTGGCCCGCACGCAGAGGAATTCTAATTATCTGAGGCAGAATTGCTTCGGATTGATGATATGATCTGCTGGCAGAAATTCTGAGCTTAGATTTAGGGGCACGAGTTTTGCATGAACTCTACTCTTATTGAAAACAAAGGGCATAACACAGGCTATATGCCCATAGTGATCCTCATATAACAGACTTTATCTACGTTACCTATTGCGGAGACTTTCCCGCCAGAAAGCTTTGGCCAAACATCAGGAGCTTAGACTTTTTCTTCTTGCGCCTCTCAATCTTGGACTGCATTGGCGAGTATGGAATAAGGTAGCCATGACTCATCAGAAAACGGGAAGTCGGATTTCGGCACGGTTCAGAAGTCGTTTGATGCAGGCTACGCTGTACTTCGGTCCAAAACAGCCGTTGAAGCTCCTAGCTGAGGGATGTAGACGCTTATTGCTTGTCAATGTGCCTATGCGAGAAGCGAAAGTAAGCAATTAAGGTGCTTGCTTAACCTTGTGTATGGTGTGTCCCGCGAACTAAAGGTAGACTCTATGAAAACACCCAGGATGTATTCATTGGGGCAAGTAGGAGAAAGTCCTCTTGAACCTCTCTAATGTCGGCTGCCGCGGACACCTCTCTTCAAAACGGAGGCGAAGCGTACTTACCCAGTAAACTCTGAACTATGAGTGCCCACATACAGAAGAACGATCATGAGTTACGGACAAGGCAATTATACCGTGCCCTGTTCATTTCCACAAATGAGGTTCACCAAATAAAACACATGAAACCTCATTCTTGTTCTGCAAGGACGTATTTCGTGGGAAAATGCCAGGCAAAATGCACACTTGACTAATTAAGTGATGCTGAGCCGTCTCAATTGATTTCGATGCCGACTTTTCCCTGATGTTTTCCTGACTGCAAGTACACATACGCCTCCTTGAGCTGTTTCAGATTGAAGACCTTGGGATCAATGACAGGGCGCAGCTTGTCCAAGTCGGCCTCGATGGCCCGACACATGTCTTCGAGCTGTAGTCGACTGCCGCACCAGACTCCTCGAACGGTGACTAGACTCAACCACGAATCCAGAAACGTCGGCATGTCGTGCCCAGCTGGATTACCGCCAGCAAACCCAGTGGTTATGATGGAGCCGTCGAGTCTACAACTGATGAGGCTCTCCCTCAACGTCGTCGGTCCCGCAACTTCGACGACCAAATCAACGCCAACACCTCCGGTCAACCTTTTCGCTTCCTGCCCCCACTCGATAGTCTCGCGGTAGTTGATGATATGGTCAACCCCGAGCTTTTCGAGATGTTTCGCCTTCTCGGCAGAGCTGGTGGTTGCAATCACCCTGGCCCCGACAGCTTTGGCGAACTGAATGGCGAAAGTGCTCACTCCACCTGTGCCCTGCGTAAGAACCCATTGTCCAGCCGAGACTTGCTTACCGGGCAGTCCAAAGAGGGCGTTCCAGGCAGTGACACCAGCACACGCCAGGGACGCGCCCTCAATGAAGCTCAAGCCTCGAGGCAGCGGAACGAGTCCTTGTTCGTTGAAGACCCCAAAGGTGCGAAACGTCCCGTCGAGTACACCGCCGAGTCCAGACTTTGGTATCTCGTCGGTGAAAGATCCTCCAATATAGCTTTGAGAAAGTGTCGTGAGCACTTTGTCACCTTGCTTGAATCGAGTAACGTGCTTGCCAACAGCTAGTACTGTGCCTGCGCCATCAGACCCGGGAACAACGTCTGGTTTGACGTCCCAAGGGTATCTGCCTTCAATGATGGTCAGGTCTCGATACTACGAAGAAGCTCAGTCAACTGGAATCTGTACCATTCGAGAATGAGGACTCACATTCAGAGTGGCGCCTTGTACTAAAAGCAGGTGTTCTCTATTAGTTACATGTACCTCGGGGCCATAAGGGGGCAGCATGGTGAACAAACACTTGACCAAGACCTGGCTGTCGCCGACTTCTGGAATTTTTTGTTCCGAGAAGTGGAGTGAGTCCAGTCCATTTGTTCCGATGACCTTCCAGAGCTGGCCTGTTTGGGGGATTGCTTGCGTCATTGCAAGCAGATTTTACAGGTGTGTGTAGCTTCACCGTCGAAATTGGTGCGATACTAACCAGGGCACTTTCTTAAAGGAGCTGTTTGTCGAGCAATGCCTAGGTGTCACCTTTCGACCGTTTTCAAACATGAATCAAGGGATTTATAACTGTCGAAACTTCGGCAGATAAAATATAACGATTCAGACGTGGGAAATGAAAACCCTGAACAACGAATCACTTGATTCATAAGCACCATGGAACTTCGGTCCCGTGGCGACAGTGATGACATTTGCCATATGCAATAACGTTATGCATAATGGCGCAATCGTGGAACACGGCCCTGAACGAGTTTGGTGCATTCTTTGCGCTTGCTGTCTCGAATGACAGACGGCATCATACTCATTTGACCATGCTCTCAGACTACCTATCAAAGTACTACCAGAATATGTTTTCAGAAACGTGATGAACAAAGTAATTATGTCCAGTACGATCGATTTAAGTATTCTCCAACTATTGTAGCGCTTTTGCGATTCCCTCTCATCGCTTCAGGCCAGATGCAGTGGTGGTCCTTCAGTCAGAAGCGAAGTTCGACACCACCACGACGTGTTCATTGTCGGCCAGTGGCTCAAGATTGCCAAAACAGAAAAAAACTGACCCTTATGGCGCGGATGGTGCGGAAGAAAAGGTGAAAGAACATCTTTTTTCGCCTGCACTGGAATCTGCACCTTTTCTTCAAGTCTCAACAAAGCTGCCTCAAAGCCGTCCTGAGCCTTCAAGGCCGCATCTGCGTCTTCAAGGGCCCTTTCTTCCTGGTCTTCCTTCTCCCCATTTTCCATCCTGAAAGGGAGTCTTGATGATTGATCGCAGGATGTGTGAAAGCTTCCCAGTTGCGCATCAATGTAGTGATAGTAATCTCTGCCGCGCTTGGCACCTTTTGACTTCAAGACCTGGATTATCTGTACACGACGTTGCCCGATGGCCATATCAAGGGGGGCCAGAGGCGTATCAGACAAGGGGAGTGTTCGTCCTTGTATCTTGGGAACGCCTCAACGCATTCAAGATGCACATTGCTCGCAGCAAAGCGAAGTGAAGCCCATCTGTAAGCTGTGCAGTTCCATGGACTTGGTCTTTTGCTAGGAAGCCCCAGAAGGTTCATCCAAAAATTCGTCAATAACTTGGGTATACAATGGGCCGTAGCTATTGGTGCTCTCAGAATGGGTTTCTTTAGGCCTCCATGTGCATTTCGGGCTGCTTCCCGGCAAGACTCCCGCAGTGTGAAAAGTAGGATACCGGTATAGTATTCTCTCGTGCTTTGGTTGGATAAGATTCAGTAGTTGAAGCCACCGGCGTAAGAATTCCTCTTCAAATCTCCATCGAGCATGACAACAATGTGACTCTTCGTCATCTTCATTTGTTCGCCCGTGTGATGGTGTAAATTACATCCAATGCATTCAAGAGTATACGAGAGGAGTGGGAATCATGACTTGAGACGTACCTCATCCCTTCCAACAATTCTTTTGAGCCCCTGAGTGCAAAGGTAGGCAGCGCACGAACAACCGATTCGGACCCGGAACTCTCTAATTAATATGTGTATATTCTCCCTAAGTACACCTGTGTCGTGCGGTGAACAAAATATATCTTGCCTTCATAGGAAGTGACGAGTCCGTTGCGGATGTCTCTTGTCGTGTCATGAGTGCTTTGAGGTTCACAACTCGCAAGAGGCTTTGTAATTGAATCAAAAATGCAACGTCGCGCGGAGCTCAGACATGCTTACTTGCTAATTTATCAAATCCTGTAAGCCGCTATGCCTATTGAGTATGTGATTGATGAATAGTCGAATGTCCTTGTCGGTTTCAATAGGAACTTGATGGAAATTCTTGTCTAAAATCTTGAAGTCCCTTTAAATCTAAGATGTGGCCAAGAGTGAATATGCTGATGTCTTTTTTTCTGCATGACCTTAACAGTTCAATGAGGTCTTTTCTCGTTTCTTTGTTAGCCTCACCGATGGCGTTGATAATGATGCAGACCGGCTCTTCCATTGAGAGCTTGTGGATCAGTTCTGCGGATGTATGGGTTTTCCTCCTCGATGCCCCTTTTCCTTTGAACTTTGTGGAAAAGTCGTTGACAATTCTGGGAAGGGTTCCACTGGTCTGAAAAACTTGCTTAATATGCCCCCAAGAAGCTGGTCAATGGAATAGGTCTCTCCATGATTGGAGTATACATACGTAAATCTTTCTGGACATTGTTGCTTATTAACCTTTTTCGGCAGATAGGCCATCTTTTCCCTTGGAACACGCGTACAGTCTTGCTTCGACTTTCTCATCTTCTGTGAAATGCTTTCAATGTATTCAACTTAGTCGATGTTTGGATCAGGACTATCAACAAAGCCTGGTGACTTTGAAATTACTGGAATCCCGTCTCCCCCGCACAGGTACTTGATCCATCCGATTGAGCGGCGAGTCCATACACATCGCAATTTTCTTCATGGCTTATTACAAAGGCGCTTATTCTTCATCATCATGACCAATAGGTACCAATTGAATGCCTTTAATGAAGTAAGATGATGCCAAAAGGACGCTGAGGCATTGAATATGGGCAATGGACTTGCCGCGATGGCACAACCTGGCCCTCCTAGAAAGTACTCATTGATTTTGATAAACATTTTCCTCCAGAGATCTGATAGCCGCCCTGTTGATTGCAAGTGATACCGCTGTGGATTTTTAAATTCAATGTAAACTTTGTGGATGACAAATGTTGGGTATGACAACTAAGTATTTATGAGATCACGACTAGCGCTTTCGACACAACTAGGAACTCATGGAGCAAAGCCGCAGCAATTATTTTCTTTGTCACAGCTCGCTCAAGGCAGAAAATCCTAATAGAGGCAAGAGTACATGTTAGCTAAAATACAGCTTTGGGTCTGACCTCGAAGTCAAGTTGTCATGGGCCTTTGAGAGTGCGCATCGGAACTGTCAATCCCCGAGACAGAAGGTTGCTAATCAGTGATAATCTGGTGGCCGCGCCGTAATGTAACGAGCTTGAAAAAATGACTTACGTGCAGTGGGGCTGCATGAAATATGAAGTGATACCTTATCAGTCAAAAGCAACGGATTACTGGTAGAGCCGATAAATGGTACAATCAAATGGGCCGGTTGAAGTCATTGAGAGTCGTGTCAGGATGCCATGAGAGGCAAGGTGGTGCCCGAGTAGAATGGCTCCTTGTCAATCGAGTCAACAATAGCCACGTAGGCACTGGACTCATTCGTACGTCCTTAAAGTTGCCATACGTAGATGCAGGTTTTATCATCAGCTTCTGCTCATTCACAGACCTCCGAGATTCGGGTCTGCCTCAACTGCAACAATGATATAGTTCAAATTTTCCCTCTTCACTCGCCGATTTGGAGCCATATCTGCCGTGAACTTTCAACATGATTCAAATATACTTACCGACCATTGGTGTTTAATTGAACGATACTCGCCTCGAACTCTTCTGGAGGCACCTTCCTGCCATCTTCCTGGTGGCCCCCTTGCGTTATGCCGTCTCACTAGGGATATACAATATCAGACTCCATCCCCTCACAAAGTTTTCTGAGCCAAAACTGTCAGCATTCACCGGCTGGTACGAGGCGTATTATGAAGTCGTTGGTGCACACAGTCAGACCTTCGCCGTCAAGATCCAACAGATGCATAAGAAGTATGGTCTCATCTTACACATGTACCCTCATGAACTTCACGCCAGTGATCACGAATTTTTCAACATCTTATTCGCTGCGGGGAGCGCTTGTCGCCACAATCATCTGCCGAGTGCCAGTGTCCAGGGCGCTCCCAGTGGCATCTATGGAACCTCGAGCCATGATGTTCATCGGATGCGTCGGTCTGCCACCTCTGGCTTCTTCTCCAAGCAATCGGTGGCTCTCCACGGAGGCCTCATCTACGAGAAGGTCGAAACACTCTGCGAAGTTTTCCAGACCTACGCCGAAGAGGGCACTCCGTTCAACATTCGCATCCCGCTGCCGGCTTATACCACAGACTTCTACTGTGCACTTGCGCTTGGCGAACGCGGTGACATGCGCTTGTTGGAGGACCAAGAAAAAGCCAAGATATGGAGAGCAAGCATCATTGGTTTGCCTAATTTCACCACCATTGTCACACAGTTCCCATGGTTTCTAATGTGCGCGTTTGAGTTACCAAATTTGACTCATTCAACGGGTGTTGTAAGATCTAGGTCTAGTCACCCAAGTACTATTGGTAAGTCAACAACTCATCAGTTTGGAAACTTCACTGAGTCTGATGTTGAAGTAGAACATGAAACAGTAGGCCAAGGTAGCTATCAAAGACTCGGAAGCCCCTGGCAGCATGACCGGAGAGAGCGGTAGCCTCATGCAAGCAATTCTTATGTCGAACTTGCCCCAGAGCGAATGGCTAAAGAAAAATTCTCTGTCTTGACAACTTCTAGTGATGAAATTGGAAGAACTCTGACCACTGCTGAATGTTATCTACTTTTGAATCCAGACAACGCCGCCAAGCTGATGGAACAGCTGAGGGCTGTCATACCAGATCCAAATGAAGACGTGCAGTTGAGTAGGCGTGAAAGTTTGCCTTGGACTGTAAGTGATCAAGTTTGAAAAGCGTAGGTATGCTGTATATGAAGTCAAGTTGCTGACGTGAATGTGCTGAGAAGATCGCTGTTATAAAAGAGTCACTTCGAATCTCCGCTCTCATAACCATGATAGTGGTCCTGCAAGCGTCTGCCGAATGTCTCAAATATTGGGCAGTCCCACCAAACGCAAGATTGATGTCTGGAGTGGTCTTCTGAGGCTGTCCCTGCTCATAATGTTGTCGCTGTGCCCCTTCGTCCTCGTCTCAGTTAACTTTGCGCTAACCTACCTGAACCGGAAGACACCCGTGGGCATGACATTTGCCGATCTGATGATGGATCCCATTCCCAGGGTCTTTCCAGACCCTAGAAGATTTGACCCCGAGACATGGCTCGAGTCCTGCCCTATTTATGCCCTGAAGACGAAGTCTTTTTCTCCTTTGATCGCGGACATCGGAATTGAATTGTGCTCAAGTCAGCATATTATGATTCTTTCACAACAGACACGCAAACTGACTGTAATACGCGACAAAGCCGGGCCTGGGCAGAGATTTATATCGCTCCGACGAAGACCTTCCACTGATTTGATCTGGAGTTACACGATGTCATCAGAAAAAGGAATCTTGACCATTATCGTGACTTTTTGTTGGGCGAGCCTCGAGATGACACAAAAGGCGTTCGGTTCAAGGTTCTTCGTCTGCTGGACTGAATGGGACCGCGTAGCCCTAATCAGCGCGATGCGGGTGCATGGAGAGCCGGGAGAGTGACAGCCATCAACCACGCTATTTACAAAGCCTTTATCAAAAGATTTCACGTCAGCATAAGGAAACTAATCGGGGCGCCTATTCCCAGCCGACTTTGAACGCATCGCATTACACCTGCACCCCGTGTCTAGAAAAAGCAACACCCCTATTACCACTTAGCAGTACCTAAATGGTAGCCCGCTGCTTCGTAGTGAATGGAACGCTCTGCGGCCAATTCTCCCGTGGCACATGCTTCGTTAGTCATTGAAAAAGGCCGAGGGTCTCTCCAGTAGCGTTGGATTCATCTGAAGTGGTTCCAGCGAACCGACTTGCAAAGTTGTAGTACACTTTTCTTCGAGCACCAAGTTGATCGCTTGATCGATGGAACAGTACAAAAGAAGACCAACCTTCAGATCTGTCCTACATTTCTGCCAATCAAAGCGGGCAAATAAATTGAACATCACTGTGAGTAAAACTTGCGTCCGTTCAATACAATGTAAAATTCCTATTCGGGGAACGCCGCTCGGCACGGACAACAATGAGCACGGGCATGGATCCCATAAATAGCCGTGAGGCCTAGTCGGCTAGGCGCGGTGCATGGAAGAAGGCTAACCTTAAACGGTTCTACTCAGCTGGGCGCAGATTGAAGTGGCTTGCATTTGCCTTCTTCAGAAGACTTTGGAGATTCACAATGGCGGATTCTTCTACTTGCCCAACTCGTCGCCAAGTGTTTGGCTTCTCTGGTGATGGGCTGAGAAGGACATGTGTATGACCTGATTATCCATGGCACCTGAGCGATTTCAATGCTCTCCTTGCCTCGGGCCAGACTCCAAGAGTCCGGGTGATCTCCCAGAATGTAACCCAGGATTGACAAGCGGCAACTTTAAGCCTATCGAGCAAGCACTGTCGCGATCCTTGGATCACCGATAGTGTCGCTTTCGGGCTATAAACTGTGGCGCAATTGGTCCGGATCATACCGGCTCTGATTTCTCCCGCCCCCTCAGGTCTCGGATACTCGACCCTCTAGACTCCTGGAGCTCCTTTGACCCCATCTACCTCTCGGTGAGGGCCCTTGGAGAGCTCTTAGGTGACCTATTCAGGCCTAGCGGCCGTGGCTGTCACACTTTCGTCTCAGGGGGTTTGTCTGATCTACCTTGTACCACCGCTAGCTCGCCTGCGGCCCCTAGTCGAACCTGTGACGCCAGGCCCTGGAGTCATTGTTTGAAGTCTCCGTCGCGACCACTCACAGGCCCGTCTTTGTTGTTCCAAGGTGCCAAGGCCAAATTGCAAAGTCTCTCAAACTGGCGAGTCTGGCATCCCTCCGCTAGGGTGAGACGACAGGGAAAAAGCAGGGACCTCTCCGAGCAGGAAGGTTGTCGTTCGTTGATTTGCTAGCCACTTGGTGTGTCCTTGCTGCCCCCCCC
>NW_019173224.1:0-20575 GCF_001831195.1 Colletotrichum orchidophilum | reverse complement strand
CCCTCCGTTGCTTGTGGCTCTGTTGACTACCTAGACAGTAAGGTAGTCAAGGGTTGCGAAGGAGTTGTTGAACTTCCTAGGTAACAAGGGTGTTGTTGCACGAGGCTGTCTTCGACCGGGCCATTGGTTTCCGTCCGGGCTCGGGTGTCGTCCGGCAACCGGCCCATTGCTGCGCAGTGCCCACCTTTTACAGTTCCTTGTAACCGGATATGGTGGATGAACGGTTGGCACTTGACAGGCATTAGTACCGCGTTCATGGTTGCGGGCGGTCGGCCTCTGCTGACTTCACTTGCGGTTTTGCTGTGTAGGACCCAGGACGTCGTCCCATGAAAGTCCCTTGCCCAGAGTCCACAGATCGTATGCGTGTCTTACTCAGTTTAGCGCGGCTTGCTGCCAAACCCAGACGAAATCATGGATGACAACGGCCTATCCTTGCTGCCAGCAACCGTTTGTGTCAGGGACAACGCCTCGATGAGAATACCGCGATGCTACCTGCCTGCGTTAGTTTGCAACTTTACTTGAGTTTTTGCTTGGCAAACGTCTTGCCAACAAACGCGTGATCAGTGATCAGTGCCCGCAAATTGAGAGTAGTTCCTGTAGGCGTTGGCACTTCCCGAAGGTTGGTATTGAGTTGTGTTCCCCTTCATCGTCGGCCATCCATCGATTCGACCTCTTTACCCAGCCGTCCAGGAGGGGGGACACGCGGCAACGCGTCCCATACTATCCTATCCTGTCCAATCTTTCCACCAGTTCTCACAGCCTCCGGGCCCTCTCGCAGGGTAAGGAGTCAGACGCATGCCTGATTCAACGCTCGGGGACCCTATCTTCTCAATAGCTTAAGAAAAATTTCCTTCCCGCAACTGTCGAGTGGGCGGCTAGTATTCGTGGGTCATCGCGGTCAATATTGGCATGGGTGGTAATCAAACTATCGCCAGTCTCCTGACTGTAACCGGCAGTCTCATTCCGTGTTGTTGATGTTCTTCGTTTGTGACCTGGCTGTTAAATATGTGGCATCGAGCCTGGTGTTGCATCGTGAAAGGTCTCTTTTCCCTCCTCACCTCCAACCTTTAGTCCTTCCTTCTCCCCTCCCCTCCCTTCACTTCCTTCCGGCAAGTGATCGTGACCCTCGTCTTCAAGATGGTGTCTCTTCTCAGCTTGCTTACCCTCGCGCCCGCGGTGGTCTCGGCCTTTTCCATCGGCCGGGTAGGACCAGGCGGTATCAGACCTGAAAGCCCGCTCGGTCACGACATCGCACAGAGGGACTCGGCATGCCGCTGCTTTCCCGGCGAGGACTGCTGGCCGACGGCGGCGGAGTGGGACGCCTTCAACACAACAGTGGGAGGGCGCCTTATTGCCACGGTCCCCATCGGCGCAGTCTGCCACGACAGCTCCTTTGGCGCCTACGATGAGGCCAAGTGCACGGCTCTGCAGAACAGCTGGGCCGAAGCCGAGACGCACATCCAGACCTCGTCGTCGGTCATGGCCGCCTTCTTCGCCAACCAGAGCTGCGACCCCTTCCAAGATCGGACAGACCGCTGCATCATCGGCACCTACGTCCAGTATGCCGTCAAGGCCACCGGCGCTGACGACTACGCAAAGACGATCCGCTTCGCCCAGGACAACAACATCCGCTTCGTCATCCGCAACACCGGCCACGACTACCTCGGAAAGTCCACCGGCGCCGGCGCTCTCGCGCTCTGGACGCAGCACCTCAAGGACATCAGCGTCCTGGACTACAAGTCCACGAGCTATTCCGGTAAAGCGCTCAAGATCAGTGCCGGCGTCCAGGCCGGTGAGGCCCAGGCCGCCGCGCACGCTCAGGGGCTCGTTGTCGTGGGCGGCAACAGCCCGACCGTCGGCATCGCGGGAGGCTATACTCAGGGCGGCGGCCACGGGCCCCTCGTCTCAAAGTACGGTCTCGCCGCCGACCAGGTCCTCGAGTGGGAGGTCGTCACCTCGGAGGGCAACACGCTTGTCGCGACTCCGACCGCGAACTCGGACCTCTACTGGGCCCTCTCCGGCGGCGGTGGCGGCGTGTACGCTGCCGTCCTGTCCATGACCGTCAAGGCGTTCCCCGACACCATCGTCTCGTCCGCGAATCTCACCTTTACCAACTCGGGCGTCACGGACGACGTCTTCTACGGCGCCGTCACTACCTACCTGAAGACCCTGCCCACCATCGTCGACGCCGGTGCCGTCAGCATCTGGCTTCTCAGCGCCGGCGTGTTCATGATGCAGCCCACCACTCTTCCCAACAAGACCAAGGAGGAGCTCCAGGTCCTGCTCCAGCCCACTCTCGACGCCCTCGATACCGCCGGTATCACCTACGGTAAGTTGCAATCGTTTAGACCAGAGTAGGAAGGGGAAGTTACTAACACGGCCGTAGACTTCAACATTGGTCAATATACCAGCTACCTGGCCAGCTACAACGACATGAACCCGGAGCCCGCCGTCACCGAGTACAACATTGGGGGCCGTCTCCTCCCCCGCTCTCTCGTCGCCGACGACGCCTCTACCGCGAGCCTCGTTGACGCGCTGAAGAGCATCCTGGACAACGGCGGCATCGTCTCCGGTCTCACCGTCAACGTCGCCCGTCCCGCCAATGCCATCGCCAACGCAGTGAACCCGGCCTGGCGCACAGCCCTCATCTCTGCCGTCGTCGGAACGTAAGTCTTGTCTCCCCCTTTTGGTTTCCCCTCATAAAATCGCCACTCACACAATCGAAATGCAGCACCTACAGCCGCTCCGACTTCTCCACCCTCATCTCGGGTCAGTCCATGGTCTCGGACACGCTGATCCCGAAGCTCAAGGCGCTGACGCCCGGCGGCGGTGCGTACCTCAACGAGGCGGACCGCAACGAGGTCGACTTCCAGTCCACGTTCTACGGCAGCGCAAACTACGTCAAGCTCAGGGCGATCAAACAGCTCTACGACCCTTCCAGCACCTTTTACGCCCTGACGGGTGTCGGCAGCGAGGATTGGAAGGTGCAGAGCGACGGCCGCCTCTGCAAGGTTGCGTGATTGTGAGCAGGTGGAGATACGACGCTGAAGGCACTTACTTTATTTCTGACTTAACACACTTTTCTAATTTGAATACCAATACAA
Source organism: Colletotrichum orchidophilum (assembly GCF_001831195.1). Classification (NCBI taxonomy): domain Eukaryota; kingdom Fungi; phylum Ascomycota; class Sordariomycetes; order Glomerellales; family Glomerellaceae; genus Colletotrichum; species Colletotrichum orchidophilum. The sequence goes on along the minus strand of NW_019173224.1, from coordinate 17,471 downwards.
ATTCGTTCAGTGCCTCGAAAATGAGTTGCTTCTCTTGTTGTTGCAGTGAAGTCAAGTGAGGCGTTTCAATAGGTAGTCACGTTGATAAAGCTACCTTATGATTTGTCAGCCAATCAGGTGTAGTAAGTTAGACGGATTAAGCAATTGAAACAAACCAATCGCGTCAACTCCAGCACCCCAGCTTGGTTCGATCAACAATGTTCCGCTTACGGCACCTGCTCGGGCTTGTATCGACTTGATGGACTTGCCTTTCCTTTTAACGGCAGCATCTACGGTGAAAGTCAATCATCCTAAACGGAAGCAGTCATTCCCAGCTCATGAAGATTTGCCAAATTCTGTTGTTGAAAGGCCTTGAAAGAAACGCGAGACTGCCGATTGTAGATGGTAGCTTGACGTTGCGTTTGTTGGGCTGCCGGTGATCCCATCTTCAAGGGCACGCGGGCAGCTCACTGGATCGACATCTGCCTTGGTCGGGGCTCTCGACTACAGAACTGGATCGCCAAGACTTTGATCACCTTGGGAGCGGAGGGTAGATGGTTTCGACAACGCGCACATTGTTGATTACTCTTACAAAGTTTGCCCCTTTCTGGTCTTCTCCCTTGTGTTGTTAGTATTGCTTACGTATGTCACCTAGAACCAAGACGCCACGGGCCAGTAGGATACCAAAGATAAGCGAATGATGCTCCAGACAAAGATGAATGCCGCACACTCAAGACAGACTGCGCCCAGCTTGGACTCGGTCGAACGCCAACCGAGCTGACAGTCGTGAAGCCTCACAGCAACAATTCATGAATTGACGACGCTTATGACTAGCAGAAACCTCATATTTAATTTCTCAGCCATTGCGATGCAACGGATTTTACCAGACCGAGGTACAACAGGTCGATGCTCAAGGTCAGGTCCCCAAGGAAGTGGTCCGAACACAAAATTGGCGGGCGACACGGCGTATTTACAACCGATGGGATGCGGTGTCTTACTTTGATAATGAGGATGGACAATGCTATGGATCGAACGAGTCCGCAGAGGATCGCGAGAGGCTTATCTCGCAGTAAACATTGCTGGCTTCCAAGATGGTCAAAGAGCGGACTGGGAGAAGGAAAAAGCTGAGCTTGCACCTCTGCTACAGCTTGACATTGCTCACAATTGACGCTATCACAAAAGCCCGGCTGGAAATCCGTATAAGCTTTTCGCATCCGTATTCGGTTTCCTCACTCGGCTTGCTCGGCTCCTTTCGATGCAGCAATCACCACGAACCAATGAGGACTCGACCGGCGGCAGTGGCCATTGGGACCTGCATGCTGAATCTGACAGGGCCTCTCATTCGTTGACCACCATATCTCAAGTCACCATGTGGGAAGTGCGCCTACCAGTTTGGCGCCATCTGGAAGGTGTCGAGTTGTCCCTGCGCATATCAATGGAGTTTTGAGGAGTGCCATTGACGTACTCGACCCGAGCTGCGCCCTCTTTGCTTGACAGAGAAATGGTAAGAAACCCGGCCCTCGGGCGACACTTGGGTCCCGGCTCGCGCGCGCAGACGATCTCGGGGACCCGCATGAGACGCGGGCGGCCGTTGCCCTGTGGCACACACCGCACATTTCCCAAAGAGGCAGTGACCTCTCTAGCTTCCCGTCCCGCCGGGCCCCCCCCCTTTGACTTTCCGTCTGAAATTTGTACAAGTCGAGACTCACCGCCAAACATCCCACCACCATACACTAATCCACCAAACCCCCAACGCTCGCTGCATCACATTCCCCTCCCTCTCTTCCTCGTCATTCATTCACCCCGCCCGCACCTGTTGCACTCTGGGTGCCCTTATTTTTCCATATCATCGTATTTTGTAATCAATTGAGAACTTCCTACGCAGTAGCAACAACATGATCGCAGCGCCTTGGGACAACGTCCCTCCCCGCGAACAGCTCTTCGTGCTGGTCACCGGCGCAAATAGGTGAACCACCATAACCCACTCATTCTCCTCGACCTTCTCTCTCTTCCATGTCTCACTCGACTCGTCTTGGACAGATTGAACTGACAATAGTCCCCAAAACCAGCGGGGTCGGCCTCGGCATCTGCGAACGCCTCATCGACGACTTCCTCGCGACCCGGCCCCTGACCTCCCACCTGATCCTCATCCCGACCACGCGCTCCCTCCGCAAGTCCCGCGAATCTATCGAGTCCCTCCGCGAGCACCTCCGTCGCACAGCCACCACCTCCCCGGCCCTCCGCTCCCGTGCCGGCTCCTCCTACTACGACCCGGACGACACTCTTGCCCGCGTCCACCTGCTCTCCACCCAGCTCGACCTCTGCGACCTCTCCTCCGTCTACGCCTGCGCCGCCAATCTCGTCGCCGGCACCCTTACCGACCCCACCGACCCCATCTCGCCCCCGCGCGCCTACAAGATCCCCCGCCTCGACTCCGTCGTATTCAACGCCGGCTTCGGCGGCTGGAGCGGTCTCGACTGGACCCGCCTCATGACCGACATCTTCACAAAGGGCCTCCTTTCCGTCCTCACCTGGCCCGCCTTCAAGCTCGCCAGCCCCGGCGCCGTCCTGAACCAGCGACCCGTCCGCTCCGACCTGGTACCCACAGACTCCCCCGATAACCCCCTCTCCCATGCCTCCGCTTACGATACCAAGCCCTCCTCCCCCGTGCTCGGTGAAGTCTTTTGCGCAAACGTCTTTGGCCACTATGTATTTGCCCATGAGCTACTCCCCTTGCTGAGCAGGGCCACTCCCGAAGAGACACCCGGTCGCGTCGTCTGGACAAGCAGCATTGAGCCTCAGGCGCGCCACTTCCGCCTCGACGACTTTCAAGGCGTCGAGACGGAAGGGCCGTATGAGTCCTCGAAGCGCCTGACAGATGTGCTGTCTCTGTCGTCCCACCTGCCCGCCACGCAGCGCGTCTCCAAATCCTACTTCACACCCGAAGACCCCAAAGTCGCACAGGCCCTACCAGTTCGTCCTTCCTTTTATCTCACGCACCCGGGCGTAATCGCCTCAAACCTCTTCCCCGTCCCCTTTCCTTTTATCCTTTTCTGGGCTTACAAGTTTGCGCTCTACCTCGCCCGCTGGTTGGGGTCGCCCTGGCATCCCGTCTCAGGGTACAACGGCGCGGTCGCGTCCGTGTGGATCGCGTTGCAGGACGACGAGACGCTCGAGGAGCTGGAAGCCAAAAAAATCAAGTGGGGCTCCGCTGCGTCGTTTTCTGGGCGGCAACATGTCAAGAAGACGGAGGTGGAAGGGTGGGGGTGGGAGGGTGCCGTCGAGGACCGCGATTCGCTGGCGAGGGACCCGGCGACGGGCGTGCTGAGGAAGGTTGTCGGGCGGAACGCCAACGCCAAGGACTTGAGCAAGGAGCAGGTGGTCGAATTCGAGGCGCTCGGGGTGGAGATTTGGGCTGAGATGGAGAGGTTGAGGCACCTGTGGGAAGAGTTCCTCGACATTCGCGGGGAGGGCGTCAACGGTCACAGTCACCATGCACAGTGACGGCAAATCTGGCTGACGGGGGTGCTTTCACAGTCGTGATAGAGGAGAAGAAAAGATGAAACGGTTTGTTTTGCAAACATACATGGGGTATCCAAAATTAACTACGTAGCACAAAGACTAATGCCTAATTACAACACACCACACCCACCTACTTCACTATCTACCGCGTACTCCCGCTACGCATCACATCTGTACGCACGCATTGGCTCTCCCCCCCGCGGCCGAGTAGGAGACTATGGATTCGCCGTCTCCCGTGTGTTCTGCCCATCAGATCTCACACGCCTGAGACTGATTCTATCCCTCCGACCAAACAAACCGAGGCACAGCGGGAACGGCACAACGACCAAGGCAATAACCCCCTCGAATATCAGCGCGTTCTTCATATTCTTTGGCGGATTCGCCTTGTCATCCGCCTGCAGCGCATCCGAGATGATGATGAAGAGCGCACCGAGCAGCTGCCCGCCCGCCCAGGCAATCGTGCTCGTGACTTCCGGGCTGACGGGATGACTCAGCTCGATGAGCAGCTCGAGGGCGACGGGGACGAGAGAGAAGGAGGCGGCGCCGATGACGGCGAGGACGACGTAGGGCCCGGCAATGTCGCGGGTTTCCGGCATCCAGACGAAGGCGAGGTAGCAGAGGCCGATGACGGGGATGGCGACTTTGATGGCGAGAACAAACTTTTTGGTGCGGTCGAGGATCGGGGATGTGATTGCGGAGGCGACGAGGCCAACGACAATGAGGATGGCGCCCGCGATGCCTGATTCTTCGTCGGAGAAGCCGTAGGGGGCCATCACTTGGTTCAAGAGGGAGGATAAAGAGTTGAAGAAACCGACGTAGAAGGCGTAGGGGATGAGGATGAGCCAGAGCTCGAGGGAGCGGAAGACAATTGACACCGAGTCGCGGATGCCGAGCTTGAGGGTGCGGGAGGAGGGCGCGGCCGGGGTAGGGGGCGCGGCGGGGATGAAGAAGGCGGGCAGGGAGGCGACGGTGGAGAGTATGGCAACGTAGAGGACGCCGTTAGACATGTCGGCGGGCTTGGTGATCCAGAAGGGGACAATGAGCTGGCCGAGGGCTGCGCCGAGCGGGTTGGCGAGGGACGTGAGGGCCGTGGCGGCGACGCGGCCCCGGTTGGTGAACCAGAGGTCCGAGTAGCGGGTGGGCGCGGCGAGGACAAAGGGCTGGGCGAGGCCGGTGAGGATCTGGCCGAACATGACGACGCCGTAGTTGCCCCCGTTGGCGATGCGGGCGTAGGAGCCGGCGTAGCGGATCCAGTTGCCGACGAGGATGAGGGCGGCGGCGGTCATGAAGGAGGGTTTGGGCCCCATGTGGAGGATGCGGATCGTGACGGGGAACATTACGACAAAGGAGAAGAGAAAGGCTGTTGAGAGCCAGTTTATGGCGGACTCGGAGACCTTGTAATAGGTTGCAGCGTTGGCGGCCACGGGGGCGAAGGTCAGCCACTGGGGTTTGATGTCAGTATTCATTCGGATTCTTGACTTTGTCTGCTTGGATTCCAGGACTGATCATTCGCCAGCCTTGCGATGATGTGCATACTGCATACAATGATGGCTTGCTGATGCAGGTACCCGAATACACATTTTTGCGATTCGTTCATGATGCGCCAGGAAGACGATAGAAAGAAAGAGAGAGGGAGAGAGAGAGACTTACATCCCAAGAGACGACAATGTTGAGCAAGGTCAGCTGCGCGAGCCCGAACCAGCGGCGCTTGTACGTGCGATACTCTACTGCGGTTCCCTCGAGGACGCTGTCATTGTCGCCGTCGATGCCACCAACAACGTTTACACTGCGCACCCCGCCGACGTGGATGGTGTCGTTCTCGCGTGACTGGGAGTCCACATCGCGGAGGTGGTATTCCTCGTCGCCGAGCTTGCCCAGGCCGAAGCCGGAACCGGGGTCGGCGTGGTTCGACATTGCCGTCGGTGCGGCAGCAGCGTCGGGGCCGAGAGGCAGAGGAGAGAGGGAAGAATTCGCGACCTTCTTCTCGTTCTCGTAGCCCTCTTCGGTGTGGTCTGCGCCTCCGGTAGTGGTGGTGATGGTGGTGATGTCGGTCGAGTTGTTGTCGGTGGTGGTGGTGTTGTCCACGGCCGAGGAGTCGTGTTTCGAACGGCGGGAGAAGTGCATTTTTGTCTTCTTTAGTGGGCGCGCGCGCCGCGGATCCAGAACAGGCGCTAAGTGGTCCGACTTTTAAGGGGGTAAGGACGCTTTGTGGATTTAGCGGGCGCCGGGTGGAATCTTTGGCCTAGACGTGTCTTGGCAGAGAGCTGTCTCTGACTTGGGACGTTCCACGCTTTGTCGTATAGAGCCTTTTGTGAGGTTGTCTCTCCTTCGTCGTCTCCAATTCCTCCAACAAATGCGCAAGAGAGAGAGAAGACGAGACGGGGGACAGTGCGCCCAGTGGATGGGCGGGGGAGGGGGCCAGAAGAGGAGAAGAGCGGCAAAAGAAGGATAAGCACGCCAATAAGCTCAAAAGGCAGAGAACTTAATAGAGAGAGGCAGGGCAGGTTGGGATATAAGCTGGAGAGAAAGCGGGGAGGTCGAGTTGAAAAGGGAATTTCGCAAGACGCGGGCGTGGGACAAGGGGCCAAATGCGGTGCAACTGATACGGGAGGCAGATTCCTTGTTAAGGTACTCTGTATCCGTATGGGAGGGTAACCTGTACGAAGAACCAGTTCCAACTTCCGAGTTGCAACCGAGACTGCAGAAGATCCCTCCCGTATCTACTTTACTGTCCAACTTCCCCCGGCCTGGACTGGTGTGCCGTGTGCTGCGGGGCTTGCGCCGTGTTGGTCCAGAATCGAGTTTTCCCTCCAGCTTCGACCATTACATCGAGGGGACATGGCGCTAGAATTCTCCTCCTCGCACGCTTCTCTTTCATTCAAAAGCAGCTCGGCACATTGGCGCATCATTCACTGTTCAATCGTTCCTGGATGAGAGGGAAATCCGTCGAGACTCGCGAACTGAAGGAATGGTGGGAAGAGGGTGGGAGGGGGCGACCAGCTCACGTCTAGACGAACCGCTGTACAAGGAAGGTTTGATAACTCCAAGAGAAGGTCAAGAACCTTTTGGAGATGGTTCACATGCCCCAGCCGAGGAACCAGCCGGCCAGAGATAAGCATCCATCTATCATACCTTATAAGAGATCCATAGTGCAACCAACAGAATCGGGGGGCCTTCTCAAACTTCTCTAGGCTGCAGCAACTGCGGGGGATGGTGCGGCCGTGTGAGAGACCCTTCCCCTGTACTCGACCTCCCCATTGGCCCGCCGCCCGGCCTAATATGTCGCATTGGGGCACCTCTCCCGGCTCCAATGATCCTCCTCCGCTCCACACAACAACAGGAAAGCGGCAGGCCCAACACACATCCTGTCCCGGAACCAAGGTTTGGTAAATGTCTCCCCCCCTCGGGATCAAAAATTGTCTTCCATTTCTAAGGTATGAACCTTGGTTCAAGTGGCGTACCTACTCTGCTGTTGGAGACATTCAACAACGCAGAGCCCTCTTCCTCAAACAGGCAAATAGAGAGCAGACAGTACTCCGTAGACTCTAGCAACTTGAGAGCGCCGAACCCCATTGCCCGGATCTGTCGACTAGCATCTACATTTGCTCTCTCGAGCACCCTTCATCCCACTGCTTCGCCGCACACGAGCAGATTTACTGCGTGCCGGCTCCATTCCTCATTCCGCGGCCGCCGGAGCGCGGTCGCGCCATGAGCTCGCTCGCCTAGTAGCCTGCCTGCTCCTTTGAGATTAGCTGATCGACTTTGTCTCGTCGGCTGTCACACGCACACACATAAACCACCAGCAATCAAATCATTCCGTTATGCTAGGCATCCAGAATCGGTTTACTCTGGGAGGGCAATCCAGACGATGATAAGCTTTCATGTCTCGCAAATCTGACCGCGGCCCCTTGGTTCAGATGAGCTCTTGCATTCGATCTCGATAATCATCTATCATCTCAGTAGTAGCTCATGAGCCAAGACTTAGTAAAGACTACGAGCCCGCCATTCGGACGAAGCGTGGCTCAAACCCGGCATCCTCTGAGATTCGCTTGCACGTAAAGTCATAGAGGAATCTATTGCGGAATATGCCTATGGTACAAGAGACAAAAGCTTCAGTGCCGCAAGCCAGACAGCGCCCACTGCTGGGCAACCCGGCTTGACGGGCACCATGGGGAGGAGGAGGAGGAGGTACAAAATAGTTGGCCCCAAAGGACCGGGATCGAGTGTCTGACAGTTCGTTCTCGTCTCGTCTCGGTATCGGCTTCTCTCTCTCACGAGTCCACCTACTAGAAATAGATCAAACCAGTCGTCCGAAGCCGCTGATGCGAAAGTGGTCTCGCAGAGATAATCGCCGATGCCGTTCCGTCGATATCGTCTCCAAGGTCAAGGCTGGATTTTGTTTACTTGAGCTTGGCCCAGAGCTTGGGGGCGGCGCACTGAGTAGCGCAGTGAGCGAGGTGGAAGACTGCACGGTAACATCAGTTCATCGTCCTGCAATGAGGACCTACTTCCGCCACATGACGGGTAGGTGGAAGTCATATTTCCTTGGTGACAACTTACACTCCTCGACGCAGTCCTCCTTGGCACCCTCCTCGCTGTCGGCAGCTGCGGTGACGCGCTCAACGCACTCATCGTAGTGGTGCTTAGCCGGTGCGCAAGCCTTGGACTCCTCGCAGTCTGTCAACCACTTTGTCAGCAAGTCGTTTCAATGCTTTGGCACTATCGCACATCGTGTCTACGGATGGAAGCGGCGTCGGTTCTCGATGGAGGTAGCAGTATTGCTCATGTGCGTGTCATCGACTTTCCCGCCATCACCCGGATATCGCGTAGTCATCGAATCGTCGGGAGTAAGACGAACCTTTCTCGAGCTGCTCCTTGGGGTCGACGGTCTCCTCCTCGTCCTCCTCTTCCTCTTCCTCCTCGTCCTCTGCTTCCTCCTCCTCAGCCTCGGGCTCCTCCTTGGACTCCTCCTCAGCGGTTTCCTCCTCCTATGGAATAAGACATTAGCCAACGACTCGAACTGTGCGGTTTGTCGGGAAAAAATTGCAGAGATGCAATCGAGGCCGTGGCGGAAAAGAAAACGGAGTGTGATGATCGTCAAGAGCGCGTTTTCCAACGTCCTCTCGCCTGACCTCAAGTCGTTCTGCAACAAATTGCGCAAGCTCTCACCTTCTCCTCGGCGGCAGGAGCCTCGGCCTCGACGGTGGCCCAAGGCATGGCGGCCTCAGCGAGGTCCGTGATGGTATCCCAGAAACCCATTTTGGCGGAGGTGCGTGCTCTCAATGGCTTGACGTGATGTCGTGAATTTGGTGATGGGAGGAAGTCGGAAGCTTTCGGCAGAGTGCAGACGAAAACTGGGTGTCTGAATCGGTCGTAAGTTATTCCCAATTGGCCCATTTTGATTGGCTGCGGCGGAAAGGCTGGCTGGGTGACTAAGCGTCATCGAAAATGACCGTGACCCGGAGCGCCAAGGATCTGACTTTCCGATGCGCAGTTCTACCTTTTGGACCGGCGTAAGCTCCAAATCACATCGTCACAGTCACATGGGAAAAATATCAAGCAGAAAAAAGTTATGGGGAAGAAACGTTACTCGCATGTTTGCGTCAAGCTTCCAGCGTTAAATTCAACCATCATGCTCAGTGGCGAACACTTATCAAATATGTACCTATCCGTGCCCTGCGAGCCGGCCCACGCACAGCACACTCATGCCCCTTTCTCTTGTTCCTGGGGCATGGATCCCAATCCTCATTCTCCTCATCAAGACGTGCCCGTCATTCTCTACACTTCAAGTTCGTTAAGAAACGCAGGATCCGCCAGCCGCTAGTGTAGATGCTATAAAAAGTTACAGGTGTAGGGAGTGAAATGCAGGAAGGTATCGATGCATAGCGTTAGTCATGAGGCCCGTGATAATCAAAACCCCGCTATGCTCTGTCAGACTCTTCGCGAACGTGATCCTCGAGTCGCATGCTGAGCGTCTGTGCCTGCGCCTCATCATAATTCGGTGGGGGTTCGTCCGGACGTCGGTTCGCATTCTGGCCCCCCGAACTCGCAGGCCGGCCCGCCGGCTCTTCCTGCTGTTGCGGTGCGATGGTGCTCGGAGCCACTCCGCCGCCTTCGGTCGCTTCGTAGGCCGGCAGCGGCTCGTCCGGAATGTTGACCGCCTGCCCCGTCTCCTGCTGCAGACGCCTCACATGCTCGAGGCGTTCCTTGAGCTCCTCGAACCTTTGCCGGAACTCGCTGTGGCCGCCCTCCTTGAAGCTCAGCTTTACTTCGACCCGTGGTATGTCGGCAGGCACGCCGCCTCCAGAAACCGGCACGACAGTGGCAGACCAGAACCAGGCGCCAAAGAATGGTGAGCCAACGTACGAATCGGCGCAGTTCAAAATTGGCGCATGAAACGACTTGAACTCGGGGGTAGGTTTTGCAGGAATGTAAATGACCTGAATGAGGGTTATCAGCTAGCCCTCCGGCGCCATGTCTCGGGATAAGTCATTCAATGCGTACCCGCTGTGTTGTGATGTATGCCGTGCCATTGTCGCTCTTGCGCGCAAAGGGCGTCCTCCCTTGCTGTAAGGCCTTGGGTACCGACAGCTCAAGACTGACCTTGGCATTGGATCTGTGTCTGATGTGTTCGTGAGGAAGAGGGTTGATATCACCCGTCTGGGTGATCATGACCCAACTATCGCCATGGTCAGAATCTAGGCGGGCTTGGGCAAGCTGTCGTTCTCTCTGGACGGTGCGGGCAATAGTGAGGGCATGCTGCTCTTGCAGATACTGATCCGTCATGGTGGACGGCGAGTGTGGGGTGGTAGCCGAGACGAGAAGAGAAGAGGTTGAGGTTGGCGGCGGGGTACCACGGACACTGACCGGGATGGCTCCGTGGTGCTGGGGCTCGGGCGGCGTGGGATGACGGGAAGATGAAGGGGAAACAGACGGAGAGCATAGGAGGAAAGGGAACATGGAGGAACGTACTTTATTGACATTTTGAACGAAACGGCGAGCAGCTGCAGCGCAGAGCTTCCTAGTTCGTCTCAGCAAGTTGAGGGTTGCGTGGGAGTGGGCGTGGTCGGTAGCGGCAGGGCTTGCAGAGAAGCTTCCGAGATCTGGATGCTTGTGGTGGGGTGGATCCTGGTACAGGCACAGGCACAGGGGAGGTACTTTGTGGGAAGGGGAAAAGGGCGTCGCGTTCTGGGCAGCGGCGAAGGCGGCGTCGGCATCGGCGTCGGCGTCGGCGGGTGTTGAGAACTGCTGGTGCTGGTGCTGGTGCTGGTGCTGCGGCTGCGGCTGCTGTCTGATACAGGTCGAGGCGGCAAGAGGAGAGCGAAGCGAGTGAGTAAGTGACTGAGAGAGGCGCACCGGAGGGGTGGGAAAGGATGCAGAGGCTGATAGCGTCAGTCAGGCATTAGCTGTGCGGATAAGAAGCGTAAGGCAAAGCACAGGGCAAGGTCAGGTATGGTAAGGTATACGACAGGGTCTTTGTGGACAGGGTGGAGGAAATAAGGTACCTTGTGCTTGAGTGAGGCAAGGCGCGGCAAGGCCAGGCAAATAGATGTCGTAGAGGGCAAAGACCGAAGGGAGCGGGCCAGGCAAGACGACAGAGCTCAACCAAACGAAGAAGAGGAGAAAGCCAGGTTGCGGCAACTACTCTGGCTAGTCCGACGACGGTGGCTGGGGAAGTTCGGATGCGTAGGTAGACGAGGTGGGGGAGGGGTTCTGTGACAAGACAAGCAATGGTGTGATGAGATGGGATGGGATGCGAAGGCCAGAGGAGCAAGAGGAGGAGGATTCTGTCATCAACCTGAGGTGAGATGGGTGTGTAGTCAGTGTATTGCGGATAAGGTCGACGAGACAAGGTGAGGTGAAGAAAGTACCCAAAAGGTAGCCAGTAGCCGTACCTGTGCGTGCTTCTTCGGCTTGGGAGCGGGGGACCCAATGAGAGACACCGGCGCGCCGCACAACTGGATGAATGTGTCCACAGAGGTGAGAGAGTGTGTGTGTGAGTGTCGATTGGATCCAGACCCAGGTGTCTCCAAAAAGTCTCCAACCGACTCTGGGCCGTGGTGTTGAGTCCTGTGTCTCTGCGGGTTCCCGGGGTCCTGTCTTTCTCTTTCTCCCTCTCTCTCTCTCTCTCTCTCTCTCTCATCTTTTTGCTGCCTTGTTGCTGCTAGTTCACCCAAGTCGTCCAACGTCTGTGGATTCGCTGCGTCTTGTTTGGTCCGCTGCTCGCTACTGTTGGGTTCCATTGTTTGCTTCTGCCGTCCGCGCAGAAGGGAACTGAAGCTACCTTGCCTTAGCGTCCCAGGTACACAGTACGTTGCTTGCTTCTTGCTTGTTTGAGCTACTGACTGCTCCTGCGTGAAGAACGATGGGGTCTCAACTGGAGTACCCTATGAATCGCTTTCCTTGCCCTTGATCCTCATTCTCCTCCTCCGGCCTAGGTAACGTACTATGTACTCATCCACCAGTCGTCGAGAGGTTTAGAGGTCGCAGGTGTGGATGAGGTGCCAGCGACATGGGCCCTGCTGGTCAGAACTGCTGCAGCCCAGGACAAGAGTCTGAACGAATGAGCTCAGCGCTTGGCCAGGGTTGGCTGGGTCGGTCCTTTGCGACCACTGCAGGCATGGATCACGCAGTAGCAACAGGCCTGGGACCCGTCTGCTCAATGCAAATTTGTGAGATTGCGGAGCTTGAAGCGACGTCGTCCTGCAGTTGGCCCAATTGACTGAGCCTGGGGTCTGTACTTGATCTGATCCGTCTGAGGTTTACCTGCCAGGCGGCGCAAAAGTGGGAAAGGTGTCCAAGTTGCCCCCTACCTCTTCCTAGGGAGCCATGTTGTGGTAAGTCTTGACTAAGGACCGGCGGACGGGCGACCCCCAATGTCGACCGAGATAGCAACCGGCTTCTGGCATCTGCTGCTGGTCTCTCTGCCCTGCTGCCCTGCGTGCTCCGGGTTGCTAAGGTAGGTACGGATAGAGTGACAGTAGCAGTCATTGACCTTGGAGATCTCTCTTCAAGAGGGACGGATGACCAGGTCTAAGACCAGATTACCAGGAAGAGTGCAGACCAGGGATTTCGGGATGGACGCGCCGATCCTTTTGCACCCAACTCGAGCCAGGAACCCTCGTCTTGAAACAAAGCTACCATGAAGCTCTCCCGCCTGTATTGGCTCGGTGAGCAGCTTTCACCCTGTGACGGCAACGACAATGCCTCGGGCTTTGATGCGAGGCTCGCCATCTCCAGCTCGACTTCTCGGGTTTCCCAGAAAGGCAGTGAACCATGATTATGAACCCAAGCAGGGCACGCCATGTCTTGGTGCCTGAAGACGACTCCGACGAGTCCGATAACGATCTCATTTGTACCCAATTGCCCTGTGTGACTCGATCGTGGCACGCCTGGCACTGGATACTGGACAGTCAGTATCAGTCATGGGATATTATGAACCCCAAGGCCCAAGCCGGCGCAACGCGCGGTGCGGCATATGTCTCACTCAGAGACCAGACGAACAGATGTCAGTTGTTTTGCATGTTTTGGAAAAAGAAAAGAAGGTGTCTGCCCCGAGTCAAGCGGAATGACTCGAAATGGCTGCTGGTCAGCTCGTGCCTCAGACAGAGAGACGGGATAATCAGACTGGGGAGCTCGAGTTGAGACCCAGGGAGGAGGGAGAGTTTGTGGAAACCATCCAGTGTGTTCCCGTTCCCCGTCAGGACCAGTACCATGAATATGATCTTCAGCGGCCCGGGACTTGCCATGACATCGGGGCCGTCGAGCATGCGGTCGTCGGGCTTTGTCCACCCACGTCCCACGGTCAGCCAACCCAGTGCAAGACGCAGACCCAGCCAGAAACAACTTTGCAAAGGCAGCGCCAGTGGCGGGCTCACATTCATCGTCGAGGTCTCCATTCTGGTAGCGAGTGCTGCGTGGTCGGCAACATGCCTGCGGCGTGCCCAAATGGCACCCCTGATCATTGCCCCGCTTGGAACCCGGTAATATACGGAGATCTCTGGCGGGGGTTTCTGGAGGAGACCGGGGCCCTGGCGCGGTGGCTGTGGACAACTTGTGTGCTTGACAAGCAGACGGGACAGTGAGGTGCTGGTGGACTGCTGGTGGACAGACCCTGCCCCGTTCACGGTGGGTAGCCAGTGACGAGCGCTCCGTGTCATGTCCACGGAGTCGTCGCCATCTCGGTATCTCTCTCGTGGCCCGGCGATTGGCCCCGGTGAGTGAGGGGTATACATTGTAGTGTAGTGTAGCCCAAATTTGAGGCCAGTGTTGCATTGCCAATGATTCGAGAGGCTGCTGAAGGGGATGCAAGGTGCATGGGGCAGACGGAGTAGAGGCCAGCGTTGAGCACCTACAGACTACAGTACCTATAGGCATTGGCGAAGAGAGTTGAGACCACTGCAGGATCGCATCACACTAAGGTACCCTATCCTCGCTTACATAGTATTTGCTTCTGGATATCTTGGGAGACTAAGGTAGGATGGGTACCTTAATCCGAGGTAGGTAAGGAGGAGACACGGCCGTGAGTGACGAGACGGGAATTGGAGGTGAAGACTCCAGCTCGCAACGCTCTTGTCCTGCCCGTTCTCCTCATTAACTCCTGTCCATGCCTGCCTTCTACCTTATGTCTGAGGAACCTATCAGGTACATGCATTTATCGCCACGTGAGGTCGCGATAAGGTGCGAAGCATCGCCGTTCTTGCCCTCCCGGTGCATCGACGTTGGCCATTGGCCGGTAGTGCGAGGCGTTGCTTCCTAATTGGAGCTGGAGATCCCGTCGTCTTGTCGCACCCGCTGGCCCCTTCCGAGTCTAGAATCCTCCCCAGGGTGACAACCTGGAAGCCGAACTTCCCTCACCTTGCTTACGGTACAGTAGGACCTGACGTGCTTACCTTACCAAGGCACGGAGCACCTGCCTGACCTTACTCGCGGGAGTCGTGGCTGGACTCGGCGACATGGCGAGACGCAACGAACATCACTCTCTTCTTTGAGCCGCAGAGAAGCACGCCGCCCACGTCCACATCCTTCGCAATGTAAGATTCTGACCGCTTGTCCGGATCTTCTCCCCTCTTTCAGGAACATGCGAGTTCCGAGGGCCACATCTCGGACACTTCCATTGGAACCGACCCATCTCGAAGGCCAGGTACCTTACGGATACCTTGCACTGCAACTCGCCTGCTTCCAAGTTCCCTGTCCGCCCATTTCCCCATGCTACCAGAAGTCGCGCGGCGCAGCGAAGGAGCTGCATGAGAAGCGAGCGCACGCCGCACACACACAATGTCATTATCTACACTTGGACGGATAATCACGCTACGAATACAGGCGCTCAATCATCCTCCCCCGCCGCCTACCACCCCATCATGTGACTGATCGACCCATTCACATACAAGTTGCGGATCGACAGGATAGTTCTTGTCTTAGAACTTTTTCTCCTGTCTCACCACCGGCGACACCTGCTACTGGCCTACTGCTGCCGTCTGCGCACACTGGCAAGACTGATTCGACGTGTGTGTCGGAGGCGGAGATAATCGGCCAATGGCAACAATCGGCCAATGAATCGAATCAGTCAAGGTGCCTTCATTCTCCGGCAGGCATACGTGCGACTGCTGCACCTCAACTCCACCAGTCTCACTATCGGATTCCTGCCTACGCCTATATAGGTTCTTAATCCGCCGGGTTCCCTGGACCCGGTAGATGGGCTGTTCGACTAGGCCGGTATCGCGCCTCTTGAACGATCAATAGAGCCGTCGGCTTATTTCCGCACTCGCGCTCTTGTGAGGGTCAACGTTGCTGCGTCAAACAACGTCTCTGCAGGAAATGCAATGTTGGAAACATCTAGAAGGCCGCACGGCGTTTGCGCAACTGCCAAGGTGGCACTGCAGCAGTCCCAACTTATATACCGAGAGTACCTTAATGCACCGCGTACGCGCAGTACCATGGATACTGCACGCAGAAACTCCAAGACGGTCCCCCACCAAGCACAAGCCTCGAACGTGCATTCCTGCAAAGCCCACCCTCCCCCATCTGGGACGGCATCTGATTGGAGGGATTGTCCCACAGCGGCTCCCAAGCATCCAACATCACCCGAACCCCAGTTGCGTCAAACGCCTGAGCTCTAGGAACCAAGCCAGACGATGCAAGCAGTTATCTCACTTGTTCACAACATCTTCCGTTTGAGTATTATCTTGTCCACCCGCAATTCTGTAGTTGCACCATCTGACCCTATATCGCCTCCAAAGTTGTCTATTGTCTCTGAACTTTTTGCTCGCATTTCATTCCGCTACCGAGTACCTTAGTCGCTTCACGTTACCATGACCAACACGGACGACGCACGAATTGTAGCTCTTCAAAAGTTCACCGCCTGTGATATTTCGGATGCGCTGGTGAAGCTCAAAGTGCCCGGAGCTGGCTTCTTGCCTGATCTGCAACTGCTGGGCCAACCGAACCCCGCAGATGCTCCCATCACCATAGCACCAGCGTCCACGATACTCTTTGCTCGAAAGGGGGAGACACTGGATTCGCCCCCAGCCAACATTCCCAAAAACACACACTGGGCAGATATCACCCAGCCGGGTACAATCGTGATCATCAGACAGCCCGACGGACAGAAGAATGCCGTCTGCGGAGGCATCATGGCCGTCAGGATGAAAGTTCGGCAAGCGAAGGCGGTCGTGGTAGTTGGTCGTGCCAGGGATCTAGATGAACTAGCCAGTACGGGTCTACCGGTGAGTCGAATGAAACACACAAGTCCTTTACTTTCTTCCCCAAGTCCCTTAATAAAGCTGACCGGTGGTCGCTGAACTTTCCCAGGTCTGGGCAAGGGGACTCTCCACGGTTGGTGCCGGGGCTGAGAGCACTCCTTGGGCAGTCCAGGTACCTATCAAAGTTGACGGCACGGTCGTCAACCCTGGTGATCTCGTTTTCGCTGATCCGGTGAATGGGGTTGTCGTCATCCCCGAGGATAAAGTCGACCAGGTGCTGGACCTCCTCCCCAAGCTGACGGCTGCCGACGAAAAGGTCAAGGCGGACGTGCTGAATGGGACGACCGTGTTTGACGCCTTTCAGGCGCACCGGAGCAATCTCTAAATCTATCCCAGTTGAAGGTATGTCCGTACCTTACCATCACCGGGAACTTTCGGGCTCGACTGGGTGACGAAGTCCTGTGGACAACGAATCATTCGCTACACTGCACCAACAGCTGCGCTCTGCACCTACTCCTACACTGTGACTTTACGGGGAGCGTTGGGGGAGGGAAAGTATGGTCTTGTTGCCGTGGGGTGGTGCTCCATCGTTGGACGATGCCGTTATCCAAGGACCTGGATAGGGGGAGGGATGCATCCATTGGGAGCTACCTATGCAATGCACAACCCGTCTTCTCGTCACAATTCTCTTGCCGAGTCCAACGCACTGATAGTACTCACGAGCACAAGGGTATCTTACACCAGCAGCAACACTAACTACCGTACCATGACGAGTCCACGACGAACCCCTAGCATCTTCCCATAGGTTCTGACCCTGGACTCCTTCGCAAATCATGCACCGAGACCGCACTCTGATCTACCTTACCAGCGGGAAAGGGTTGGCTGTCTGTGCAACCCCCCCCCCCCCCCCCCCCCCCCCCCCACCCACCCCCCCCCCCCCCCCCACCCCCGCCCCCCGCTCCCCCCCCGCCCCCCCCCCCCCGCCCGCCCCCCGCCCGGCCGGGCGCCCCCCCCCCCCCCCCCCCCGTCGCCTTCCAAGAAACTCATCTGCCATTTTGAGGCCCGACGGCTTGTCCGGCATCCGTGCCCTCAGCTCAGGCTGACCGCCCCCAATCTCTCTCCCCCTGCCTTCTTCCGTTCTTGCTTAGCAACTTTGGAGCTTCATCATGTCTAGGCTGGCTGGCTTCTGTCAGATTTCACGTTTCCTTTCCCCTGGAAATCAGCAGCAAAAACTGTCCGGAGCTCCTCCCCACCCTCCTGTTAGACCCT
>NW_019173223.1:0-21140 GCF_001831195.1 Colletotrichum orchidophilum | reverse complement strand
CGAGGTCCTTTCCGGGCCGGTCTCGCGGGACGCTACAAGTCCACTTCTCTACTAAGCTGAAGATGAAGAGATAAAAGGGCTTAGTGAGGTGCGACACATGCATGTAAATAGTTCGATGGATTGAGAGAATGGTAATGGACTCGGAGATGTAAAGAGAGATCTATCGTAGGTCTTTAAATAATCTGTCAGATTGCCTTACACCTACCAATTATCATCCTTGAAAAGTTCGGGGTTTCAAGGAAAGAAGCTGGTTCTTTGGTCTGTCCTGTGAAAATTGCTGCCTTACATCCTCAATCACCTATTTCTTTTCGACTGATGATAGGATGATACGAAGCTGCTAACGTATTGTCGACAGCTGGAACAATCCTCCTACTCACCATCTGCAAGATCGATTCCTTCCACAAGCAAACATCCTCCTCGCTTTCGACCTTACTTCCTTTTGGGGCCTTCTTCTTGGCCTTTTTTAGACAATACATAGCCCTAATCATCTTCTATCTTCACTGCTGGTTGAGATTCGGACTCGAGCCCTGTTATGGGATCTACATAAGCTTTTGGCTTAGACTCGGTCGCAACCTCTGCCAGGACGTCCGCCCAGCCTTAAACTAAGAGACGGCTAGTTTGCCGCCGTTTTTGGCAGCTTCTGCCGCCGGATCCAGCGGGCCATCTGCCACGAACCAGTCGCCGCTCTAAACTCAGGCATCACGCCCGCCAAGCAACTGTCACCCTTTCCCGTCCCAGACGTGTACCCCAGAGTGCCATGGTATCTCAGCCACACTACCGTCCTGAACAGTTCATGCGGCTACGGCCAGTTTCTCGAGTTTTGATTTCCCAGTCATTCTTTGCGTATCGGTTCCCAACAGCCAAACGAGGCCGCCAGAATGGGCCCTGCCATGGCTCGCCTTCTTGCACCATATAATCTACGGGCGCTGCACTGCGAAGTGAGCCGATTCCTCGATCCATCCGCTCTCAAAGCCAGAACATCACGACTTGTTCGATCATTCTATCCCGACCGCCGCTTTACTTCCCACCATGCCGAAGCGCCGACGTACGAACGTGCACACTTACGATTTCGATGCATCATTCACTGCCGAAGTTGAAAGCGACGACTATGACGACGACATCTTCGATACGAAGGAGCAGAAAGGTGGCTCGGGCACCGACGCAACCGATATCGACGATCTCTGCGATGACGATTTGGATGTGGAAGACCAAATCAGGCCCTTTGATGGCAATATTCAGTCAACATAGTATTGGCGACGCAAGGTCGAGGCGTTCAACGAGGACCCATGCGCCTGCCAGGATTACAGCCCTGGGACAACGGTGCTTCTCGATGCCATGGAGGAGCAGTGGCGACAGTATGTGCTCGCAAAAGAAACGCGGAATCAAGAAGAAGAGCTCTTTGGGCACATACTGGAAGGTCTGTCGACTCGTCTTCGAGAGAGCCCTGGGTGAAAAGACCAACCAGAAGCTGAACCGTAGCATGCACAGAGCAGGTTTCTTCCACAGCGACACCAGCGCTCCTGCTGACTGCTCCAGGTTCTTCGAGATTTAGGGAGGGAACAGTGTTTGATCGAGCAGCGGCGAGCTAATCGTTGTATGACGATCGACGATCTCAAGCAGCGGGTCGAGACGATGCTGAACACGACAAAGAAGTCGTTAAAGCTTGGAGAGCTGCGCATCCTCGCCGTGCTCTTTGTCCTTCTGCTTGCTCCGGCCGGTTCTCGCCCAGAAGGCGGACCACACAAACTTCCCTTCGCTTTACTCCGGAGTTCACCAAAAGCTATCTTGGTGAGCAGGAACAGTAAGTCGATCCAGTCTGCTGCAAGTAAACCATCCTTACATTATAGGAAAACATACTCCATCCCCGAGACGATGTTCAACCCGTTCCTGCTCCTAAGCCCCCATGTATTCCTCCTAGACGCCCTCTTCCGACATCGAGCTTTCAATGCATCCAGCCTCACCTCGCCGCACCATCTTGATAACCTCGATATACATCCTGGCGAGCGGGAGCTGCCCTTACCATCAAGGGAGGACCTGAATGATATCTTCACATTTCGTCGGGCCATCGAGACATTTACGGGCTATCAAATTTTCACCAACGATTGTCTTACCTCTGGGATGATGGCGGCGTGGATTCAGAGAATCGGCGAAATACTTGGGTTCGAGTACCCTACGATAGCGTATAACCTACGTTATAATGCTGCCAACGCGTTCGATCAAAGCGGTTTGTCTTCTTGATAGCTTAGTAGCCAGTCATACAGACTCGCAACGCAGTCGAGGTCAGCGAAGCTCTCAGGAATCTCGCTCTAGGACATGGCAACTCCGATCCTTTCCAGAGACACTTCCTCGGACGTAACATTTCGGCCGACCTTTGGGGCGTCCTCTGGGGGCATAAGCCACCACAGGCGCTCATGAAGCAGTCTTGCAGCATAGGCCACTCCATCTCCGAGCGTCGCCCTATCGGCCTCACATTAGCGCAGTCTGCATCGGTCGCCACCCATCCGACTCTTAGAGAGCTGACTAAAGCTCTTCGAGAACTGCCGCAAGGCTCCAAACAGTAGAACAAAGTCAAGCGAGCGAGGCGGAACGAAAAGCAGAGGCTTCGGAGAGAACTCAAACAGAAAATCAGAGACGAGTGGACTGACAAGCAAGCCACAAAAGACATCGAGCGTCAGATGCATGGCATCGGATTTGCCAACCCTGCGACGGGTGACGCCTGTCGACCTCAGGTCCAGCACAAAGGCGCCTGATCGAGAAGCTCACCACCCCGATCGTGACCACGCTCGAAGGTCAATACCGACGGAGGGATGAAGCCATCGAGGCTGTTTCCGCATACTGTCTTGTCCAGGAAGGATGTACTTTGCCCCTGTCTCGCCCTCGGTCGACACCAAAGGCCGCAGTCTGTTACTCTTCTTCTGATCCGCTTGAGGGCGGCCAGTTGGACTTCGCCACACGATCTATTTTCATCACTAACGATAAGGAGCGGAGCAAGAGATTTTTGGTCTGTTTTGGACAGGCCTTGGATTTACCTCCGGATGACGAGGGTCAGTTGGACGAACTCACCCATGAGTTCTACACATCTAATGACTTGACCAAACACTTCCGAAAGAAGCATTTGTCCAAGGTTGCGGATGGTGATAGACCTGAGTACAAGGTTTGCAGAATGACGCTCGATCACAAGATGCACCTCCAAAAAACCACGCCATGAGGATATACGGCACGGTGTCTTGATCACCCATGATGCGAGGCACAAGGTTCTGGAGGGCAAACCGAAGGTGTGGTGGTTTCCAATCGTGCGTACTTCAGGTTTTAAAATTCGATGCTGCGAAACTACTTCCGATTGCTTGCCCTATTTCGCCTCTTCAAATGAAAGCATGCCGATTGACGGGACTTACATATAAGGGTTCTTCTGAGGGTTGTAGTACGCGCGTACCAAGTGGAGAGGAGCATGTGCACATTAGCCCGATTGCTAAGCAGAGGTTTGTAAATAGATCCATTCAGCTTCTCGGTCTGTGGGTTGATAGGTAGAATTTCCACTGGATTTGGACTACATGACAGACATGTATCTCACAACCATGAAATGAATGACATACTTCCCGTGGGCATCTGGACGTGGGTAATGCAACAGGTTCAACCATGACCTGACCTAACAACGACCATGTCAAAACCCCGAATGCAGCCCATGTGCGCCCCTTGAGCTACCGCCTCTTCCTCAGACCGACGTCACTGGAGACCGCCCGCCAAACTCAAAAAGATCAATACCTCAAAATCACTGAGGGATGGAAAGTGAGAGGAGAACCAGGGCTACCACACATAATAACCCAATTGTGCATTGCATATAAAGGCTCGCATTTGGAGTCTAGGTCTAAACTGTACCAGTGTCTTCTCGTACTTCTTATCAGTTAACGCCAGCTGAACTACCTTATTAAGCGAATCCCAGCTCAAGGGAGTACGCTGCAAAAGTCAATCGTCGTCTCCGCCTGTGTAGGGAGAAATGGCGTTGTCATGTATTTGCACACGAGGGGTTGATGTTTGGTCGCCTCTGGCCAAATCCCACGCCTCGTGGTCAGTCGTAAACGATACACCAACAGCGCGCAGGCCCTTCATAGCGTCGCTGTCGCAAGTCGATTTGGCAATCCAGACGACAACACTCACTCAGTAATGGCGGTGGCCCTCTTCATCTCCCTTGCCCCAGCGAACCTTCGGGAAGTAGTAGCTGTACATTATGCCTCAATGGCCGTTGCTGATGCCTCGTTGAATATAAACCTGGGCTTTACCGCCGGCATCGCAGCCGCTTCTTCCGCCTCCGGTAGGCCGTAATCCAGCACCACCGGATAACTTTAGCAAACATGCCATTCTCAAGATTTGCTTCAAACTCACCCAAGAGATCCACCACAATTGACATCCGGATAAGGATCGCAGCCTCCCAAAACAAACAGTAGAGGGTTGTATTGAGACTCGAGCTGTACTGCGAATCCAGAGGATGTCATCTGAGGGAGCGCGCTGACTGCATCATGGTCGATTGTGGGATGGCCTCCACAATCATCCCTGCCGCGCGGTGGTACGGATGTAAGAACAGCGCGTGCGAGGAATTCGACGCAAAGAAGTATGGCCAAAACCACTTTCTTCTGCTTTCTTGACAGCAAGTGGGAAAACTTCCGAGGCTGTGGCGATACTGAACATGTCCCGAGGCAGATTGGCGGACTGGAAACATGATACAAGTTAGCCCCGTTCCTCTTGTTTTTTCCTCTTTCATTCTTCTCAAAGGGGAAGCAGCCGCTCATTCCGATCGCCCCTCGAATATGTGGAGAATCTAAAGTCTAAGACATTGGGAAGTGTGCAACTTTCTCATGCCCGCAAAGTATAGTACACGTTTAATTTGCAAAACCCAACACATCTGGCAATTGCAACCGTCTCTCATCAGTTGGTTTCATCATTCCCAGGCTTTCAACGGACAAGGCGAAGAAAGGTTGACAACCGCTTAGAGTCATTTGACAAGGGCGCTGCTTGTGGGAAATGGCCGGAAGTAAATACGTGTCTGGGCGCCATCTGGACCCACCTCCTGGCAAGGGGCATAACGTGATGGTTAATATAGCTCGGGAATTACCGTGTTATTAGTTTACTGGGCTGAAAAGCAAAAAACTTGACTTCAGGCCCAAACTCAAGGATACTTCATTAGATGAAGAAATGATTGTCCTCACAAAATATCGTAAGGTTCTGGTTCTTGATTTGAGGCGGGGTCAAAGGTTTGATTATTAAGGGAGACAACTACCCGTACCACCATTGTGGAATCCGTCCTGTTTAGATCGCAGGATAACCTCATCTGCAAGGCAGTCTTCGATTTACCATCACAAAATGTGGCTCTCCAACATTATTTTACTCTTGACGCTGGGCTCCCATGCTGCTTTGGCCAGGATAGTCATCGGATATCGAACAGTCTCGGGAGTAAGCTTCCTAAAGTGGCGGTTTTCTATAGTAGTCTCTAGTGGCGGAAAAAGAATATATATTGTAATATTAACGTGCTTTAAGACGCGGAGGTACATAGGTAGTCGACATGCCTTCCTTATTATTAAATACGGGGTGATGTTTTTTTGGCTTAAAATATTTTTTTATAAATACGTATTTAAATAAAGTTCGAATTAGAACTTAAATTTTTAATATATAAAAAGAATTTTTTAAAACTTTTATATAAAATTTTGTATTTTTATAAAGTTTAATACTTATATAAATAAATAAATAAATTTAAACTATATTTAATAACTATTTAGCTTTGTTTATACATAAATAATATATATAATTACGTGTGATAATTATTAAATTATTTATAGAAGACTTTTCATCCTAGTTTATTAGTTAGATTCATTATTAATATAATTAATTTTTTTATTACCTTTTCATTAATCTTTTTATTAACTTTTTTACTCACTTTTACCTCTTACCTACCTTAAGACCTCTTATTATCTATATTTTAAAAAGCTATATTTATAATTCTTAATTTATTTTAAAAAGTTTAAGTTATTTATAAATATTTACTATACGTTTTTATTTATTATAATTATAATATTTAAACTCCTTTTTAATAACTTTTTATTGGTTATAAAAAGTTTCTGAAGTGCGCTATATTATATATAAATAATAGTTTAATAAATAGCGAAGCGATTTTACTTACAGATTAGTAGTCAGCCTTCGACGTTAGTACCGTCGGTTAATTCTTTGAAGGCTTTGCCTACAGTTGGCTTATAGAAAGAATCGGACGCAAAAGCTCCCTCCTAATCGGCATCTTCATTTGCAATGGCCATTTCTTCCTACTCATCTCTAGGACACCAGACGTGTCTATGACGGCTCGGCTACAAGGGCCTGTCGGCTGCTCTTCTGTTCCCTGCTAGATAGGTAGACTTAGGTTTGCATTCAAGAAGACCCACCTGATCTTCTACGCAGACCACGGCGTTGAGTTTAATTTCTCGGCGAAGGCTGATCATACTCCGCAATGTAGAAAATCAAGTCATCTGGCTGGATTCCCTCCGAGTCCTCCAGACTCGAAACATACGCCCCCGTGACGTCCTTGCCCTCCATGCTCGTCCACTCCCAGCACATCTTGTGAATATGCCAGTAGAACGGGTTGTCGGTAATCTCTCCCCAACCGATGTCGCCCATGTCGATCTGGAAGCTCGTCTTGGGACCGACGCCGCGCATATTCCTGGCCTGCGCGATCGAGTTCATCGCCCTGTACTCCATGACGTCGACGAACTGGACAGAGTCGAGGTCAGACAGCCGCTTTTCTGCGCGGCCCCAGACACGGACGATGATGTCGCGCAGGGAGACGCCGCCCTCGTCAAAGCCGTTGGCGACAAAGTCGACTTTGATGCGGTTGCCGTCGATGCGGAACTCGTTGACAATGTAGCCGCCAGACGAGACTGTCCACTTGTTGCCGCTGTGGGAGACGCTGTAGCCGGCGTCGTCAAGCTCGTCGCAATGGCCGAGGCACAGAAGGCCGCAGAGGACTGCAAGGCAGTAGCAGAGGATGGATTGCATGTCTGGATGTGGTGAAGATGGGCGGTCAAAGGAGAGTGAAAGTAGAGAACAGTCTGAGCAGATGCTTGTCGGAAAACTTGAAGATGCGCGAAACTTGGACCGGAAGTTGATTCATTGCCAGGTACTTAAGTATTACTTGCAAGACTCGAGACCCAATTTCTATCAAACTCGAGTATGACTTAGAATGAGAATATCCTCATCTTTGTCACTTACAAGGGTCTCAATCAGTTCGTTCAGTCTGATCCAAACCCCGAAATACGAATGGAGCATATGGGAAGTTATGGCATAGAGAATAGCCTCGAAAAGTCAAATAAAATGCCTGTGATTCGGTCTCTCCGTCCACGAAACCGAAGATTCAGGCGTTCAAACATCACGTGTAGACTTTTGCCCAAAGGTCTGTGGAGCCTCTCAGCCGAGAACCCCGGCAGTCATTCCATGCTGACTTCTCCCAACGATGTTGACTTCGTAGCGTATAATGCGCTGTCAAATGTCAACTAGCGCACGGAGGTGCCGTCCATGGCCACCAAGGTTGCTCCATGCATGGAGCTCACTGGAAGCTTTATTATACTTCCGGGCAGGACGAACGCCCGTGTGCAAGATCACCAATTAGACCGAGCTGAGTACAACTGGGGCTGCTACGACTACGAGGAATGGCTGCGCACTAGAATGAACTTTTTCGATCATACGATAGGAACAGCCGTGTAATTAACTAGAACCTTTCAACTTCTGGGCGCAATGTCCCACCCATGGCGGGATACAATTCTCGCGAAATTTCGTTAGTCCCCATCCGCCGTCGTAAGCTCCATACAATCAGACTAGAATACTCGGCCGTGACAGCAATGGCGCAGAGCCTCATTCATACGTCTATTCGTCATGGGCCTATGATGATTCTCTTTATATAAGTAGTCACACGCGGGAATTTTTGATCAAGACAGAGACAGTATGCTGTATTCACTCCTTCTTCTCTATCCGATCTACGACGACCTTAAGTGTTTCATCAGTCATCAGAGTCACATTACTTACAATAACTCAACTCATCATGCGATCCTTCCCTACTGTACTTCTCTTCATCGCCGCCCTGGCTGGCCTTTCTGTCGCTCAAAGTTGCAATGACCAATGCGCAGACGTCTTCGCCTTAGCCAGCTCGGAATGCCCGCACCTCGCCAACACCAAAGAGGATGCCGACGCCCTCGACGGTCCCAAGATGAGCTGGAAGAACAATATATGGTCCACACGCGGCAAGGATGGTGCCGTGGTTGAGATCGACCCCAAAGCTTGCACTCTTAGAACATTTGGCGGTCGTGACGACTTCTGTGGCATCTGGATTGGTGGCAAGGAGATCCGGGGAAAGGAGAATGTTGAGGTTAAGCAGCCAAATGCGCTGTTGCAGATTCCTCATAACGGTGGCTGCTGCAAGATCGACGAGGAATTCTGCACGGATGGTGCGATTGAATGGGCGCAGCTGTCGAGGGTCAAGAAGGGCCCTGATGCATCGTAGGCATTGGATGCCAAATGGTGGAGGGGTTTCTCGACCGAAGATAGGAATCTTCGTGCATGTTGATTATGGGTTCTTTTGCATAACCTACTGTTAATTATGCCTTGAAACTCCACGTATTTACAAATGATTATTGCTTAAGGTAATTACTTTCCTAGCAAATTTTTAGCATCCCGATTATCACAACTAGTTAAATATCCTGTTATTTTAATTAATATATTGAAGTAGTCCGCTTGCCGAATTTTCTCTTCTTCGTAACTGTGTATCAAATCTTTGGCTGAAATGGAGTCTTTATGTCCTTACCGAGAAAGTAGTCGACTTTGTGAGATTGCATATACTCCTTCAGAATTATTGTATTGCGGTACGAAGGATTATAGCTAGAGAATAAAAGCGGATATTACTTAGCTTTTCTATCGTGAAGACAAGCAACTCATCGATAGCTTTGTTTATAACGATGACCTCTTTTCTAATTACTACGGATAATATTAATTAAAACTAAAAATTTACCAATAGTTACCCCACTAAAATTGTTAATTTTTAAAATATAAAAAAGATTATTATATAAATTAAGTTTTTTTTAGTCTTTTTTTAATTTTTTTATTTTTAAATAGTTAAAGAAGTTAGGTTTTATTTAATTAAAAGCTTAAGTAAAGTTATCAATTAAGACCAAAAGGGTTAGGTTTAAAAAAAAAAGAAAAATTAATTTATAAAAATCAAAAAGAAAAACTAAAAATTAAAAAACAATTTAAATTTTTATATAATTTAAAATAATATTAATAAAATATTTAATTATATATATAAAGTCAATATTAAATTACATTGACTTAAATTTTTAAAGTTATAACTATATCAAATTAATAATAAAAAAAAAAACTATAGCCTATGTTAGCGGCCTAAGGTTTTAATTCCTTCTGATCGATATTAGCGATTAAAAGACCTGTAGCCTACCTTAGCGCTTAGAAACCTTTATTTACTTAATTTTAATAATATCCCTTATTTTAATCCCTTTTATAAAGTGTTACGACCCAACACGCATTGCCAGACCAGGGCCCTGTGTTACGACCCAACATGCATAACGGGACCAGGGTCTCGCCCCGCAGGCCTGCGGCGGCTACCACACCATATATGGCATGGGACACGGGAACACATGTGTCACCCTCACGGAACGGAAGAACTATGGACAAGTCATGTGACGATAAGATAAGGAACTCCGTATGCTTGGCATACGGAGTCCGCCTTCCAACTGAACGGATCCCGCATCCTGGGAACACGGGAACCGTTGGGTGAACATACGGACAAAGGACATGTTCACGATCAGGACTTGTATATAGAATGGCCACGAGCTGGGCTCGAGGACAGACTCCCATAGCTTCTTCAGCAATCAACTTCGTATCAGATCTCACGATCACTTTCAGCTATCTTCACTGAGAACTTACTTGACAAGACTACGACCGATCACCGAAGCCTTACCCACCTCACGACTTACAGACAATAGCTTTCCTGAAGCTATTCCCACGACGACTACTGTTTACGAGTATCGCAGCCCCGACTTCTGTTAACACAAACCCTCACTACGACTAGCTGGCCGTAACACTTAATTATAATAAATCTTTTTAGCAGTATATATATTATATTTAAACTAAATATAAAAACTATTAGAAAAATTAAACTTTACCTAGTAATATACTAATTTTTAAATATTTTTTTTTTAAAAAAAGGTAATTAATATATTTAATATAACAATCGAGGTAATTTATATACTATAGTCATAATAAGAACACGCCCCCTCCTGCGAAGCCACGTGTTATGGGCGGTCAGGGCAACCAACTGTGGCACAAAGCAAAAGCTTCAGTAATGATGACTCCGGCATCATTATCCCCTGTTCTGCTCTATATAGTTACGTTGGCCAGCACCCAACTGTTTGGGCCGTAACACCACGCCGTCAAGGACGTTAAGGAGTCCAGATAATGAAAGAGTCCCGCGTAACTGTAATAAGCTTCGTGATATTTCAAATCCCGACTCAGACTCATCGGCATCGATTCCACGTGATCGTGTTGTGCCTACTACCTCAACATCCTCGAGCAGGACGACACAGCGTTGGGAAGCTCAACGAACAAGGCACTAAGTCGCCCGTTGCTGATACCGGCAAGGCTGAGGACGTAAATATCCAGCCTGAAACACCCGGCAATGGACATGCTAAGGCTAGACTTTCCAGTTCCAGGGCAACCATACAACAGGTAACCTTTTCGGTATGGTATCCCCCGATTGGCGTACCATGATCGTGCGTTGGGATCGAGAAAGGAGCGAATACCCCCGAGGAGCACCTGTTATCTGTTTTAACTCCTCTTTCTTGCTCGTTGAAGCGGCGGGACACGTTGGTAATCCCTTGCAAGCATCTTTGCTCTATTCTATAGGTAGTTTCCATAGTCCGGGATCCATTACAATAAGACGAGCAGGCGTATGCTGGAAGTCTGCCACTAAGTGTGTCGGCTGAAGCATGAGTAATTAACTGACTCGATCTCCAGCGATGATTTGGAGGTGCTGGGCTTCCGACCCGTTTCTCAGGCTTCGTAGAAATTCCAAATCAGGGGAGGCAAAGCTTAAATAAATGAGCAAGGTGAGTTAATGACACACCACTTTTGACGTTCTGATTCAGCTGGGCCCAGACTGGCTGTTTCCAAGCAACCTAACTGGGACAAGGATGACGTCGGCTTCGGCTGGACGCCACGTGAACTTTATTTGTACGACGCTTGTTCTCCTGCGGGCCAACCTATTCCTTGGGTATGCTTTCGCAACATCGACAGCGGCACCCGCCGGAAACAGGTCAAGTCAAACCCATTTTTTCGGCCTTCTGCAACTGTGGCTGTGACGCCACCACTAAAAATTCAACAAAGCGACGAAAAGTAAACGATGCGAGGAGGATCTTTCTACCCAATTCCACACCCGCCCGTTTTCTACTTCAGAATTTCTGCCGACCCAGCAATATAGCTCTTTCTGCGCGTCAATAATCCTTGTCGCACCATTTTAAGCTGGCGTTTGATGAACTAGACTCTGACTACGTCTGCGCCTATCCCTCGAATGGAATATTGGGGGGGGGGGGGGATTAAATCCCCACATCGCGTATCTTACCTTGTTTCGGCACAACTGGCCCGACCTGCAGTGCAAAGAAGAGCATGAATGTGGTACCTGGTGCCGTTACTCGCTCGCAGGCCTGCTACGATACCCAGTAATCAGCCATTTGATAATGATATAGCCAAGCTTTCTCTATCTCTCACACTCTGCCATCAAGACGTTTCTCTCACCGACTGATTCCTACCACCAACTTTGGACCATGACGTCCCCGGAGCAGCGTTTGGACACTCTACGACAGGATATCTGCCGCGTGATTCTAGACCAGCTCGCGCGAATCCTGCGGGATTATTCGTCCGGGAACCTAGTGAAACCGGTGCTTCGATTTGAAGTTTTTTTCCAACATGGCGAGCAGGGAATGCAGCGGCAAACATCCTGCACTCCCATGATTTCGGTATGATGCATATCCATTCTAATCATCGAGGGCTGGAGCCCCCGTTTTCGCGGGTTGTTTGGCAAGCATTCAGCCATCATTTGCTGCCTGTGCAACTACTTTACAACGCAAATAATCACTACGATACGGGATGCGTAATCCAGATAGACAGAGTGGTAGATAAGTCAGCATCGAATGTAACTGCTGGGTCTTCTTCACGGCTCCTCCGTAATTGTGCCACATGGGTGGGGAGGGGGTAGTTGACAAAGTACGAGAGGGTCTTCTGCTAACCATCACTAACGATATACAGAAAATCTTAGACTTATCTGGCATAATTTCACAGAGCGACAACAACAGACCGAATGCGAGCAATGCGAGGAAGGAAAACACCATCGACCAGCTAACACTATCCACCTTTGGCCCGCGATCGGTAATAGACGGCGCTAGCTGGCCTTTTGTCCGAGCGCAAAGGACGCCATCCCAAGGGCTGCCGCAATTATCACCCGAGACTGGAGCCAATGCTTCATTTCAGAGATGGGGGGTCTCAGCGCTGCGACCAGTCAGGAAAACTGCGGCGGTGGAAGAAGAGCTCCCGGAAAGTCAGCGGCACATGCAGTTTACCAATGGTTTCCCTGAACCCGTAAACATTCAGACAAACGTCGTCTTCATCCCGCAGCAGTCCTCCATTGACAAATTCGTCGTCAACGTTTGGGAGCAGATTCACGGCCGCATCAGCTTGGATCCCCAAAATCTGCTTGAACAGTGGCAGCTCCTGGCAACGGCGGCAACGGCGGCAACGGTAAGCATCAATGATGCTGCCAAGATTCACTTTCCTGAGCAGCTGAAATTCGACCAGCTCCAGGTGTCTTCAGCAGAAGGCACGCTGGCTGAGATTGAGATCGAAGGGGTTTTCAATCGCGGCAACAATTTTTGCCGGAAAATCACGCAAGTCAGCCGCGCGTGCCGCTTGATCGAGGTCATTGTCCAAGCGCGGTGGATTGAGCACTTTGACTCGTACGTCGAGCTACTTGCCATCACTAAACCCAGCATGTCCCACGCCAAACGCCGCAAAGCGACGCTCATCAAGACATGTAACGACTTTGGGTGGTCCGAGAAGGAGCTGCGAAACAGGATGGCCATCTGGCGCGGCTACAAGGATATCAAGGACGCGGGAGGCTGGGCAGCGCTCGTCTTTTCCGGCATGGGACTCTACCGCTTCTGCAAATACAGAGTTGGATTTGACCCGGATAGTATGCAGCGACTCCGGTGCCTCCGGCCGCAGATCGAGGTCGCCGCCGATACGCTGCAACCCACATGGCGTCACCTACTCATGATTGTCGGCGAACGTACACAGCGTCGGTTTTTCGGCCACCCACACGACTGGGTGGTCCACAGAGACGGTTCGGATCCGGTTCCGCTCCGGTCAACATATCTCAAGTACAACCCCAACTTCAGCTTCGAGCAGCTTGAACATTCAGTCATGGACATGAGCGCGTGGGGTACCGATGACCCACGGTGGGTGCCGCCAGTGGACGCCATGGCTTGCGTCCAAGGCATCCACACGTGTCACTCGTGCGGCCGGGAGCAGTCCGAAGACCGCGAGGCAAACTCATGCCACTGCTTCCCAACGCTATTTGGATCCGTGCGCCGGAGCCCCTGCCCGGTGCAGGTGTTCCGGACCTCTGACGGACGCAACAATGGTCTGATGGCTCTTTGTCCGTTTGAGCGCGGCGCGGCGATCGGAGAATTCGTGGGTCTCATCACGACAGATGTGCAAAACCTGGATGTCATGGATAGTTCGACGGGCGTTCGGGCCTATCAGATCTGGCAGGGACGGCAGGGCAACTTCACGAGGTTCATTAATCACACTGCCAGCCCAACGCGCAGTTCCGTCAGTTCATTTGGATGAGCACGCAGCGCATTGTCCTAGTGAGTAAGGGCATCGAGGCGGGGCATGAGGTCACAGTGGAGTATTCTGAAGCTACTGGCACGGTTCGGACAAAGGATGTTTCGCTATCGGAAAGTACGAAAGGGGTTTAGGGTAACAGCGTGACTGGTGTCATAGAAGGATCCATTTCCCAGTCAATCCTGACACCATTCACCAGTGTATTCACGTTGCAGGAGCAGAGCACTTCAAGAACGTCCTCATCTGCGTCTGTACAAAGCGTACGGGAATGATACAGCAACCCACGGCAATCTCAAAGTGAAAGGTGACGGGAAGAAGATGCCTTTACAAATATACCACCGTTAGCAGTGACAGGGTCTCAACATTTCGATGTGCCGTCGGTCCAGGGGCCTTCTCCATCGCGATCTATGATCAGGCAGTTTACGTAACCGCGGGAATGGAGGCTGCAAATTTAGCGTACGCAAGCACTCAATGTCCACAGAAGCTTCGAGAAGAAGCTTGTGGGCTTAAAGTGCCAAAATTACTGGGCAAGCTCGTCCACGGCACGCAACGCCGCAGACCAATTAACGAGGTAAGTAAGCTAAAAATAAACCATAGCTATTTTCGGCCTCCCCTGTCCAGGGTGTGGCCCATTGGTCAAGACTTGCACCGTCATCCGGGGGTCAACGGCGACAGTGACGGCCATTTTGGGCCCAACACCCAAAATGCTGACATTGTTGAATTATTGTTCACGTTCTGTCCTAAAAGGATTTAAGCACAGACTGCCAGGCGACAACCACTGCGGCAATTGTAATGCTCCGGAGGCCGAACATGGCATCTCAAAGGAGCGAGACAGGTCTGGTGAGAACTTTACCTAGGCAACGAAGAGTCTATTGGCACGATGCGACCGGATAAGGGAGCGACGTAAAGCCGAGGTATACATTCAAGTTCGTAGGATGCACAAACACTATACATACACTTCATCTAATGAGCCGTCCTGGCCTAGGACGAAGGCGGAGATGGTGAGTACTGCTGTGGAGCAACCGCCTAATATTAACATTTCGAAGGAAAGGATGTACCCCGTCTCCGTGACAAGAACTCCCCAGGACTTTGTTGGTAAGCGAAATCGCGCATCGACCATCCATACACCACAGGGAACCGCAGCAGAAGAAAATGACGCCTCATGTTGCAGTGGGGAGAGATCGTCAAACGTAGATCGTCGTAATGTTCTGGCTCTGAACCATGACGTAGATGCATATTCGTGCGACACGCCAGTCGGGCAAGAGACGATATATCTCTCCAGGAGGGCACTGCACGCGCTGCATGGAAAAACAATCAAAAGTGACAGCTCAAAAAGGGTAGATATGGTAAACTAGCTAGCCAAATGAAAAGCGTCTCCACCATCAATCGCCGCCCCCATTCACGGAAGCCTCCCAGTGATCGTTTCAAAGGCCTGCACATGTGACTGCTGGGTTGAGCGATGTGGATTGCAGTCGCGCTGTTGAATCCCCAGAGAAATGTTCAAGACATCACAGTTGATAACGGGCCCATGCTGTCCCGACAGTAGGGGTCAAACGGCCCTCGTCACGTGTTTCCAGAGCTGGGAGACAAAGACACCAACCCACGCTGAGGCGCCCTTTCTTGACTCCTGCACCCAAAGGAATAGGTATACTGCAGTACCGCCTGTAGGGCTATCTTCTCCGACTACAGCAATACATGCATGCGTAGACGAGCCTCTATCACATTTTATCATGAGAGGCGACTCGGTCGGGCGTAGACTCGTCTGACATGATAGTATTGGGGGGCCAAGGGAGGGTTGAGTAACGGCTTCGGCTTCCCTTTCGCTCCTAGCATCTGGCTACTACAACGGCCGACCTGCTGGTGACGGCCACACAGATCCCGTGGGGAAGAGCCCTCCGGAAGCGTCCACGCCGGCGGACTGCTAGAAGGTCTGGTATCCGACTCCCTTGCCGGTCGCGACGATCCGGTTGCGGGGCCCGGAAACGTCCTAACCAGTCCAGTCACTAGTCGTCCGTTTTAGCACGGCAGTTTTGGTACGGCAGGCACGGCAGTTTTAGCACGGCGGTTCTGGCACGCTAGTTTTGGTACGGCAGGCACGGCGGTTTTGGCACGCCACCTCCGGCACGGCAAAAACCGCATGGGGATCCCTTACCGGTACAGGCGCCGGTCTTGTTGGGTGGCGACATACCTTGTGGGCTGATACTGGCGAAGTGGTCAAATGCGAGCCCCTCGGATAGCAACATCGAGAATACGCGCTGCATCGACCAGCGAGACGCCGGCCTTGATATGCGACTACTTGACCCCTAGCCACCAGGGCTGTGCGCCTCGGAGAGCAGGTCTATCAAGTTCGTAGTGCGGGGCTGTCGGCACGGTAGGTGGATCCAGGCGCGCGCGCTTCGTGGAGCGGTGGGCCGTGACGCAGACGGCGCCCCCAAGATTTGGAAATTCAATACCACATTCCAGTTTATTCATGAACGACAGTTGTAATGGATTATGATTATCACGCGTGGACGACGTTGTATACTGCAAGTCCGCATCGACGCGACCATGGATGCCCCCAAACCTGATTCAACCGCGCGAAGAAAACGGAATAGAACGAATAAGAAATTTGAAAAAGCCAGAGAGAACATCATGTGGCGATGCGATGGGATTGGTCGCCGCTACCAATCGGACGTCTATATTGTGTTGCGCAGAAGATGAAGGCACTGTGAATATAGCTCTACCAATGACCCGGCGTGGCCGATATCCAGAGCTGATATGATTGGTATCCCCCCGCTTCCTTTTCCATCGCTAATGCTCTTCAAGGAAAAACTATATCCCGTGCCCATGAGGAAGACAGCAGCCAGTTTTATCCGTCGCAGAAATCCCCACAACGCATCCCGTAGACTCCCACGCGACGGATAAAAACAGCGAACACTTAGCAGTTCCTCACGGATCTACACTCTTTTCTATATTATTCTCTATATACACATATGCACTTTAGTGAGCTTCGAATTACATAACATTGGTTTCCAAGATACGAATAGTATTAGAGGTGAAAAAGCTAAGACGTAGATACGAAAGTATTTGTGTAAGCCGTAAGTATGATACCCTGATATTGCCCTGGCAAGCGATCCCGAGGCAGGTTGTGCTTTGTGCCACATACATACATACATAGTTTATTACGCCCCGGCTAAGCTATTTAGGGCTCGCATGATTATCTACATATTCTCCACATTCGCTCATATCTTTGCCTCCCGAGAGCCCGTACAAGACTTGTCCGTCCCGGTATGTGCCATTTTCAGTTTTGCATGCCGATGGCTTTGTGCCACAGTTGATTGTTGTAACCTGCTCTTAACAGTAATGCCTCAGGTATCCATGGAGCGATCAGCCAAGACGTGGCTCAGCACCCGCTCAGGCAAGGTTGAGGTGTGGCCGTGTCCAAGCATGGATTCGCGTTGTGCAATGCGCCACCATTCACCTTCAGATCCGAGATCCAGGCCGAACCTGCATTCGAGATGGACCATTGAAATCGCCTCCCAGTGGTTTGATGCCACAGACCGCGTTATCCTCTGAGTTGTGATTGCACTAATTGTACTTACAATATTCCGCCCTCACAACTCCATCGACGGAAGGAGCTGCCAGTGGAATGGTCTCAGCGGGCACCCTGCATCATTGCTAGACCCACCACCTGTAAATCCGTCACGTGCGGTTATGCGGGGCTCCAAGGTATTTTTTGTGTAATGCCAAGTGCTGCGGAGCCACAGCATGCATCTACCTATCCGGAACACCCATCGAAAGAGTCCCAGCATCATGCGACCACACGGGAGGCAGATGCAGCGGTGCAGCGGTCAACCTCCATCCCACGAAGATAAGAATGCGACAGGTTAGACTGCTGATTAGACTGCCGACCACTCAAGCAGGGAGTCCTCGCGAAGAGCGCACCCAGTACGCTACCCGCTGTTAAGTAGCGGAAGAATGCTACGCAGAAGCTGTACAAAAGGCACGACTGCCTGTGCCTAACAGTTGAAGAGCGGGGGATTATCTTGGTTCAGACACGTTATTTGGCTCTCGCACGTGATTTTGTCACGTGACTCCGGCACCTGGTCCTTGTGTGCTGGTCTTAGCTTATTCGCACCGCCTGTTTCGGACGGAAGTGCTTGGGTTTACTGCCATTGAATCAGCGGGCCAAACGGCACGGAGACCTCAAGGTACGACCGATCTGTGACGACTTAGTCATCATTCTCGCATCTACGTGTTCTGTTCGTGGACGTCCCAAGCATGTCCTTAGTGCGTCCGAACTTGTCCACCGTTGTCCGTGGACGTCCAAAGGGCGTCCTCATTACGTCGGAACTTGTCCACCGTTGGCCATGGACGTCCCAAGGGCGTCCTCACTACGTCCGAACTTGTCCACCGTTGGCCATGGATGTCCAAAGGGCGTCCTTAGTGCATCCGAACTTGTCCACCGTTGTCCGTGGACGTCCCAAGGACGTCCCCATTACGTCCGAACTTGTCAACCGTTGGCCGGGGACGTCGCAAGGGCGTCCTCATTGAGTCCGAACTTGTCCACCATTGGCCATGGACGTCCAAAGGGCGTCTTCGGTGCGTCCGAACTTGTCCACCGTCGGCCGTGGACGTCCCAGGAGCGTCCTAGATCTAGGCTTCGATTGTATGCGAAGGCTGAAAACAACTGGCGCCAACAGTCCTATCTCGCTTTTTCACCTGCAAATCTAGAAAGCCAAATGCTGCTGAAATGATTGATTCCAATATCCACGAATAATGGCATGCTACAGTGCGAGTCGTATGTAGCACACCTCAAAACCAGACTTGTACAGCAGACTACGCGGGATACAGTGCATGACGGGACCACGACAGTGCTTTGTTTGATGACATTCGTAGAAAAGTCCAGAAATTGCTCCTACACTGTGTTCGTTATTCGGATCCAAGTTGCATAACCCAGCATCTACAAATGGCAGCGATAAGCGCAGTGCCGGTTAATGACTCTAGACGAAGAGTGATCAATAGGCGGACGTAGAGGTACAAGCTGCGTGTGCCGTCAAGTAGCTATCAAGTGACAGGCAACCAAGACTGCACTTATCACCGCCGATAGTGAATGTTGGGGTATGTGAGGGACATGGCTTTCTAGATACAAGACGTTGCGCGACGAAGAGGAAAGAGAGGTCGCGCTGTGTGGGGGACGGGGGTCATGGCGAAGCCTTGACTCGCGATACCTTTGACACACCCTGGCACCCAATCCCGTGACTGATCATGCAACATGGATCTGAACCATGATCACAGCGTAAAAAGCAGTTTCTGGCTTGAGCTGTGGCTGTCACCACGGAGGGCGTCGCCCGGGGTTTGTAATGGAGACCAATTTCGAATTCCTATGTAGTCGCGTTACCTTCCGCGGCACCGCGAACCGCTTACAGTAGAGTTCGACGAGGTGTCAGTCACCCGCCGAAGCCAGCGTCGTTCGCAGTGGGGTGCGCTTCACTGCGACTTGCACAAATCAGTCTTCACGCTTCGCCACATCATCTCACCATTCGCGCAGTCTAATTGACAACGTATGCTGAAATTTGGACTTGCACATTTCATTCTCGAGACGTAGGCATGTAGGCTAATCATCGCCACCTTTGTGATAGCGCCAATTCCTCCAGGTGTCTTGGCCACGCACAATGAATGGCTCTACCACCAGACGTCCCCTCGCCAATCTCCGCCCTTCAGTTGGTGTCTAACCCCAGGGCAAGTCAGTCGCGCTCGTCGTCATCACTCAGCAAAACGCTCTGCAGGAATTCAATAGCCTTCCTGTCGCCATCCTCCATTGAACGTACGGCCGTGGCCAACCCGCTAGTCTCGGCTTGCCTTGCGTGAACTTCGGCCTGCTTTGCGCGTCGCTTCAGATTGAGTCTTCCCTGTGTTTCCTCAGAGAGCAAGAGCCACGCGCATGCCGCCAAGACCTTCGGCTGAATCTCGGGCGATAGAGCTTGGAACTGCTCATGATCGGTGAACAGGATAGACCGAATTGCCTAGTGCTGCTTATGTTAGCGATGCAGGCAAGAGGAGGGACAATGCCTACTCCAGGGTGGCTCGAGCCAGATGGTGGAGGTGACTGGGGCGCGGCTGCGGACCCACTCAACAACGAAGGGCGCTCGGGTTCACCCAGCCGGGCAGCGAGCGGTTTGGCGTTGACATCGTGAGAGGTAAGCTGTGTCAAAGGTGCGTTTAGCAAGCGGATTGCCAAAGCGACAGTCACATTTGGTGCGAGGGATTACCGATACATCTATGACAACGGTCACTGCTTAGGTAACGACTTTCACTATTAACAAGTATACTCCTGCAATAGTAGAACAAACGATCACAGTGTGTGTTCACAGCTCGCGTACAGTACGACCGCCGATGTGTAACTTCCCAAAGTGATGTACCGTTGTCTGCAGAGTTGCGCGAATCCCAGCGCTGAGACCACCTCGCCTTCTCTGCTGATGCCGAGGCCGTGAACGGAGCGTCTGGGGAGTTGGCATTCGTTCGCTCGAATTGCCCGGTTCCTCGTCCTGCTTAGCGGCCGCCAGAACAGGGTCGATATAACTGCGGGAGTGGATGACACTAAAACTCTAGGGGCAGGCTAGCTTCGGGAAGCAAAGTGACCTCACATCGGACTGAGACGGCAACTGACCCATGGACGATCAAATCCTTGTGAAGTGACAGAAAATTCCGACGAGTCGATGATCGCGCGAGACGAGGAATGAGGGTTTCTCGCATTCGACAGCCGAAATAGTTCGACAGTGATGAACGGGGAGAGTGTCCATCCTTGATTGACGCTCTCAATCAGGCACTCCAGGTCGCTTCCGCCGTAAGTGGAGAGGTTCTCGGCCAAAGGCACAGTGATGTCCCGCAGGACCCTCTGCAAATGCACGTTTGCTCGGGCGCGGTTCCGCGTACGCACATCAGCTTGGGCACTGTCCTGCGTACGCATGTCTGCTTGGGCGGTATTCTGCTTACGCACATCTGCGTGAGCACGATTCTGCATGGTAGCAATTGCGTGGACACGATTCTGCGTAGGCGTGATTCTGCCTAGGCACCATTCTGCAGAGGCACGTCAGCGTGGGCACTGTCCTGCGTACGCTTGTCTGCTTGTGCACCATTCTGCTTACTCACGTCTGCGTATGCGCAATTTTGCGGTAGCGCGACATCCCAGTACGAGAGCCAATGTTGGCTTTTCACCGATAGAA
>NW_019173222.1:0-21210 GCF_001831195.1 Colletotrichum orchidophilum | reverse complement strand
GGGGGGGGAGCTTGTGACAGACATGTCTCATACCTCGGCTCTCGCTTTCTAGTCTCGCAAGCGATCCAGGAAGCCCACCGTTGGACTTCCTCTGTGAGTCAAGGAGGGTGGTACCTTTCCTAGCTTTGCAAGACAATCAGACGATCTCCATTGTTCGATACGTCAAAGAGAAGCGGCCCGTTGCACTAACGGACAAAGGCACCAAGTATCCTGAAGTTGACGTGTGGACTGACCAAACATCAGGTCATCTAGAACAACTAGTTCGCTAGACTTCAGCCAGCCAGACACCAAAGAAATGACATCTGTACGGTAATGGAAACCCCAGCTCGAAATCTGTTCCGCCCACACTAGGGTACACAGCTGGCGCACTGACTTGTCTGTGTTGCTTCTCTGGTCAACTGTCGTCCGGTGTGGTGAATCGGGTATACTTCGAATTGGGGGCTCGTCCGACTGACGATGGTTCAGATGACCGGGGCATCCGGGCCATTCTGCGCCATACTGTCGCTAGCTCAGGGGACAGACTCTTGGATTACCACACCTTCTCGAGAAGAATCGGATCCGATGGTCGAAGGCATGAACTGCTCCGAACAGCAGTCGCTCGCATGCTTGACGCCCCAAGTTCGGCAATCTCCAGATCTGATTGGTTTTCATTCCCAATTTGACCAAACACTTGGCATTCACATGGCGAGAAACTTATAAATCGAAATGGCTAGGAAGAGAGCCTTGTGCACGCGCAACATCAACAAGAC
This sequence comes from Colletotrichum orchidophilum, assembly GCF_001831195.1. Lineage (NCBI taxonomy): Eukaryota > Fungi > Ascomycota > Sordariomycetes > Glomerellales > Glomerellaceae > Colletotrichum > Colletotrichum orchidophilum. The sequence goes on along the minus strand of NW_019173222.1, from coordinate 20,461 downwards.
CTTGCGCAATCAGATCAGGAAGGGCTAGACAGTCCAAAACGGTATAGTTGGGAGATTCCCTCAGACTCAGGAAACGTACCGACCGACTCATCGTAATAACCACATGGCAGAAGGGGCCATATAATCGTGGTCTGTGCTAGTCTCCCAACTTAGTGGCACATTCATTGGTACTGTTAGCCGAAGAGAGTGAGCAAACCCTACCTTCGCTTGTCTTCGAGTTGGACATTGCGACGAATCGACCGACGTCTTGGCCAACGTGTAAAGCCAGGAGTTGGATCCTCAAGTTTGGGATGGTTGCAAGATGGCACGGCGCGTCGGAGCTTGGGGTGTAGGACGAGCATTCCATGGATAGCTTATGCGTGGTCGCAGGCGGGTGGTAGCTCCTCTTGGAAACTTCGATCAGCATCTTGTAAGTAGGGATAAGCGAGGCTAATGTGGGAGGGACGTGACAGACCAAACATGGAGAACAGGAAAGAGTGACGCAAGGAGTTACTAACGAGAAGATGCGGCCCTCCGCGGCCCGCCCAGGATGCTAGTCGTACTACTCTTGCCCAACCGCAGCTGAACCGCCAACCAAGACATTGGAATCAGCGTGCCTATTTAGTCGACTCTGTACGTCGTGTCATCCGTCATGGCCGTTTCTTTTCTCCGTCTCCCTACATCTTCCTTAGCTTCGGCTTCGTTTCGGCCACATGGGCCAAAGAGTATCACCAGCTAAAGCCCATTATGGCCGTGTAATGTCATTTGGACAAAGACCAAGGCCCGGCGGGACTTTGATGATGATAATCTGCAAGGCGAACGTCTCGCTCTGTATGGTAGAAAGTGGGATGAACTCCTGCGTCTGACCATACCCTCTTGAATGGTTGTCTACGGCAGAATTTCTGCATCCAGGGGACAATCTTACCTCGACGGCGAGCACAGGTAAGAGGACATGAGGTGACTTCGAACCAAGTAGTAGGAGTTGACTTGCAGGGATGTTTAGCGAAGCGGTCCTGCATCCTTTTCTCTGAGTACTATGTAAGCGCAATTCTCTAGGCTCTATACGTACCAATCGTTTCTCGTGGACTCCCGCTCCCTTGCATTTACCCTTTCGACGTTCTGGTGTTTCCCCAGAACTTGGGTTAGGACAAGGTTCAGGGTTGAAAAGTATGTATTCGTAGCGGCATGGCGAATGTAGATGCAAGAGACGATGCTAAGCTGATGATGCACCCCTTGCACCCTCATCACCGTACAGAGTGCTGCGTAAATTACTGGGCGCTCAGTCGAACAGCCCTGTGCGTTGTTTATGAGGGGGGATGAGCGGCGACGGCGGGCCATATCTGCATCTATGGCGTTCACTAGTGCAACTTTGGTGTGATTCGAATCGATGCAAGACCCGTGTACTCCGTGCTGCCAAAGAATTAGATTTCGTCAAGCCATCGGCGGCCGCCTCTTCCTGTCAACGGGGCAAGAAAGACCCCAAGGCAGATGTACACTTGATGACCCCAGTGGCGATCCAGAGTCGTGCACAACTTCCTGGTCTGCAAGCTGCGGGACAGGAAAGGGGACTTGGAATTCCAAGCTGGCCTAGGCTATCCCGTTGGAAGGATATGGATCGAAGCTAGCAATTGACGTGTCGGGCAAGACAGCACGACGGTTGGCTGAGAGACTGTCGACTCGTATAAGGTCGCTGCACATGCGTGCTCCTCCGGGTGGGTGGGCTTAGCTGAAGCTCGACGCTGCTGCAGGAAGAAGAAACATGCGTTGAATAAGCGAGTCCCACCCGAGGAGCCGTGTAGGTATTCGTAGATGCCCACGCATCACGTCTCGATTTAGCGAATGAGCTTCCATCGCGGCCTCTCTATAGCCGGATGATACTCTCCAGTTCCGAGTTCGCATCCCCCACCCCTGGTTTCCGTCCGCAGGGATGAGTGCAGATCACCCTACTACCATCTTCCGTCCACATCATCCCAACAACGGTCCGCGAATATGCGTACAGCCAGATTGCTCTGAAAAGATTCAAAAGCCAATAGAAGTTAAAGTTTTGCGGGAGTGTTACGGGAGTGTCTTCCGAACGGTGGCTTTGATTCATTGCAAAGCATGAGGTACCAGTTGTGATTCCTGGCGTATTTATCACCGTGGGGCTAGTCGTGCAGCACATAATCGCGCGCCCAAGCCAAGATTTCCGGGCCAACCGTTGACTCGAACACGGCGAGCGGTGGTGTACATGTAGAGACTAATCAATTAGTCGAGCGCCTCCTAGGCAAAGGAAAACCCGTGAAAGTCACCTCGGTTGAACAAGACGCTGCCTTTCTGCTCAATCAAGGGCGAGGAGGGGACTCCCTTGACCCTGCCGTGTCTCTCATGCCGCTAGCTGTTGTCGTCTACACGTCTCGAAATCCAACAATCTCTGCGTAGGAAGCGGCTGAGTATTTGGAGTTGGTACTGGGTGTTGGAACTTGAAAGGTCTCTCTTCATGCGTGTCTACGACATGTTCCATGTAGCGACCAGCTAGCTGAAAGGCTTGCCAATCCCTACGTCGGGCTAGCCAGAAGTGGCTGAAATGCCGTTTCTTCTTACATGTCTAATGGGATTCAAGTGGAGATTCGCAGATGTTAAACTTCTGTCTCTGCTGTCAAACTCACCGTCCAAGTCGAGACAGTCGTCACCAAATAGAGTCGCGCAATCATCTCTCTCTGGACCAGAGGAGCGGCCAATTTCCTCGCCTTTTTCCGAGGAAAGCCACACCCCCTCAGCCCGCTACGACAGATAGCTCATCGCACACTAGGCCGTCACGAAAAGCAGGTGACCGAGAACGAAGGTCCGAGCTAGATGAGGACGAAGTTGTACGCCAACTTTTGGAGTAGGCTAAGAAGAGGCTTGTTCTGATCTTGATCGGCTCGGCTGGCCTTTACCGACGAACCACCGCTTCTCGATCCACTCAAGGTCGATCAGCTCAGACCAGCCAGGAACACCCGGCCCCTGGCTAAGCGTGGCATAGGTACATTGGCCAAGTCTAGCCTCCTATTCCAAGCTATAGGCCCAGGAATAGCTGCCCGTCTTCGCGCCCAGTAAGGGTGAAGAGGAGAAGAAAGGTGGGAAACATGGAATCCCAGCTAGTCCTTCGTGAGAAATAGGCTCGGTGTCAATGGGGACATGTTGCGCGCCCAGAGCATCCGCCAGTCTTGTACCGCCACCTCTCTGTCTTACCCTGACACCCTTGATATATGTCTTGAACGGGTCCCCAAGCCGTTCGCTAGGATGCACGTATCCATATTCTCTCCTAGCTTGGTCAACGGTCTTTTCATTCCCCGGCTTACCACGCGCGTTGAGAAATATATCAGTGAGCCGCCGGTTGACCATCGAGGTCAAGGAGAGACATTCCAGAACGATACGATTTTGGGTGGCCTTTCCCCCATGTTGCTGTCAAAATGCCCGCAACAACTGAGGACTTGTTTGCAGAGTACCACGGACAGGTGGTTCCAAGAGCCTTCAATGGCGGCTTCATCACTCTCAGCTTCGCCGTAAGCTTGATCGGCGCCGCTTCCACGCTCGAACTGCTCAACAGACGAACTTCGCCCAAGGGCAAGTTCAATCAGTACGCATCATCAGCAAGGTCATCCCCTAACTCTCGGCTTACAATAGAACAAACAGTCTGCTTCTGGTCAGCTCTGCTGTCACGATGGGCGGTATCGCAATTTGGTGCATGGTACGTCTGTTGCCCTCGAGTGCTTGCCACTTCTGACCCGCCTCCAGCACTTCATCGGCAACAGAGCCATCGACTTGGCCAACGGAGAACCCGAGTTGCAAATTGCGTATTCGAGCGGCTTCACAGCCTTGTCCTTCTTTGTCCCCATTGCCGTGCTTCTCGCTGCTTTTGTCGCCGTCGGTATTAATAATACCGTTTCTTGGTGGCGAGTTTGCATCGGTGGTGTTTTGGCTGGTGCTGCGATCTGCGGAATGCATTATCTCGGGAACAACTCCATCGACAACTACATCTGCATTTACAACCCGATCAATGTAGTTGGTGCGGCACTAATTGCAGTCGCTGCAAGCATCGTGGCTCTGGCTCTCTTCTTCGTCTTCCGCGCAGCCTGGACAACGTCTTGGTGGAAACGAGCTGCCTGCTCTGTCGTTTTGGCTGGCGCAGTCTCGGGGATGCATTGGTGCGCTGCCACAGGTACCGAGTATCAACTCGTTCGTCTTAACGTCGGGAGCAACGAACTATCCCGCAACACCACCGTCATTGTTGTTATTTGCTTGGTGAGACGATGTCTTCGATTCCCTCGTCGACAAAGGCCCAAGAGTCGCTAACCTTTTGACTAGTCCATTGGCGCTTGCTTCGTCATGGGCGGAACAGCCATTTACACCGCCCGTATCATGAGACGTTATGCCAGCAAGGCTCAACAGGTTGTTCTCGCTGCTGCGGTCTTTGACAAGCACAACCGCATCCTTGTCAACCCAGATGGTCTGGTCCCGACAGAAAAGATCACCGACACATTCCTAGAAAAGAATGCCAGCGACAACTTCAGCATCGCTCACCCCCTATTCCTGTGGATGTTCCAGGCGTCGAGAAATTGGTCTGGCATCTCTGCCCTCGTTGGGGGAATGACAAACCACCTTGCCCATCTTCCAAAGCGTGGCCGCGACCGTGATTCTCGTGCCGGCATTCAATTGATCAATGAGCATGGCGAGCTGATTGAGAATTACGACGTCATCTTCCGCGAATTATTCTGCGTTGCCGCCGCCGGTCTCGCTGAGAAGATGAAGGAGCATCTGACATCTGTCGGACTCTTGTGGGACGAGATCTTGCCAACGGGTGCGAGCGGACAACGTCCTGGACATGAGACGAGCAGTCAACAAGAAGTCGACGCCATTCTGAGACCCAACGGTTCGCTGAGGAAGGTCGAGGCAACTAGCAATAGCGATGATCTTGCAGAAAAAGGTATTGGCCGCCGTAAGGCTCATGAGTTCGGGCGGGGTTCTCTCATGTTCTTGGTGCGCCGGGTGCAGACCGATCGAGAGATCGAGAGACTCGAGGCCGCCGGCTACCGGTTCGCAGAGCTCCGCCAAGTGAGCAACATCATCGCGTCCAGCATGCAGATCCAGTCGAGAGACCTGGCGGCAAAGCTTCAGAACATGGCTTCGTACGCCAACGACAACAACCAGCTTGAGCCCGGCGTACACGTGGGCTTCTTTGGCATTCGCGCTCGAGTAGGCAGTTACGGGTTCGACGTTGCTGTTCGTAAGGGGGCCCGACACCTCCTCCCTAGCGTGCGGATGCCCTTTGATCGAGTCGAACCGTGGCACCTGGACTTTCTCCAGCAGCTCGACCGGCTGACTACGCTCGGGGTGAGCAGAAGGATCGCTTCTATGAGCAATTTGGGCACACGCGAAATGCTCTTCGCAACACGGCTGACTGAAAGCCTCGACGCATTAAGGACTTGGATCGATGACCCAATTTTCAACGAGGCCATCCTCACTAGCACTGTCGTCACTCTACCTGCAGACCAGGTTGCAGGCTCATCGTCGCAGCCGACAAGCTTGATCGCTTTCCGCATGGTGATCCCGATTCACGTCATCTTCTCCAGCCCTAAATGCGAGTTCGTTCCATTGAACTTTTTCAAGGTCCATCAACTGGTGGGTCGGGACGCATCACGACATCTCGCCTTCACTCAATCGGTTCACCGCGAGCTGGCGCCGGTCGTACAGTCTGTGCCGCTTGAAAAGCCTCGCCCGGCCATGGGCAGAGACAGGAAGTCCCGGTTCTCGTCGCGTCTTCGTGAATTTGGTCGCTTCGGCCCGTCGCATCCCGTCGATTCCAAAGGAAACACAATTCCCACAGCCATCGGACGCTCTTCATCGAGAACGAATTCGAATGCATCAAGCTCGACCCTAAAACTCTGGACAGGCCGACGAGATAGTGACCCCATGTCACCGGGTACTTCAAGCTTCGATGGGGCGCCTCCCACATATACGAACAAAGAGGCGGCCAACCAGTCGTCACCGTTTGGGGGCATCATGGTGTCGGAAGAGATCCGCGTCGAGATTCACAAAGCCGATGATATGTCCCACCCCGGGTCACACGATGTGTGCATATCCAACCGAAGAACCCCAACGATGCTAGGCCGAAGGGCCAGCGATAGCCCCGGAAATGTGCCCGGCAACATCGGGGATGATCAGGCGGGGGCTATGAATGATGAATGTCGGGTTACCAGCACGAACGGCAGTGCCATTGAGATGCGAACACTCCAGGTGGCCGAGGTGAGAACCAACGTTCATGCTGGTGGCGGCATGCAGAGTTCCAATGTCGAGGCGGAAAGGGTAAACGATGTACCAACGTTTGTCGACGAGCTATTCACCATCGCTATCGAGAGTCGGTAGCCTTCACAGAGAAAAAGATTCTCTGCATTTTCGGGGGATAGGTCGGATTTTTTTGTGGTATTTCGAAAGAAGGAAAGAAGTATGGCTAGATACCCTGGTTTTTAGGCAATCTACAGGCGGCAAATGTCCCAACCGTCAATCTGAAGTGAATATCAGTGCATACATACACATGTTGACGCCAGGGAGTCTTTACTATCAACAGCCTGCCCCGATACCTGCGGTGGCTGTTGGCTGTCAGGTATGCATCTATGCGCCACTCGAGCTAAGTCTATGAACTCACGACGGTATATCTCCGTAGGCACTATAGGGGTACTTAGCTATACTGTGACGTCAAAACTCGCCGGATCGGGAGCATCCGTAATTAATCGTACTTTGGGCAATGGCATAAGCAAGGACCCGCTTGTGCTCCTGGCAGAATGAGATTAGAAACCAACATAGGGTAGAGTTGGAGGCAGAGAGCTTTACACCTTGGCAGATTGCGTTTTGTGATGTGCTTGCGCAGCATGGGGGGGGGGGGGGGGGGGGGGGGGGGGGGGGGGTGCGGGTGGGGGGGGGGGGGGGGGGGAGAGAAGGAGAGGGGGGGGGGGGGGGGGGGGGGGGTTTCGGTGGGTGGGGGTTGGGTTTTTGGGGGGGGTGGGGGGGGGGGGGGGGGGGGGGGGGGGGGGGGGAGGTTGGTGTACAGAAAAGAGAGAGGCAGCGGCCATGTCTGGAGTTTCGAGTGAGCATGGGGGAAAGTGGACTTTGCTCTCTAATACTCCTTCGACCGGATGCTAATTCGACTAGGTACAGCTCTCATGTTCCTTGAGTCTATGGGACAACCCTTCCCACCACCAGGAAACCGAGTCGAACGGCCAAAAAAAAAAAGCAGTGACTCTACCAGCTCGCTGAAATACGCCATTATGCTTCTCGCCGTGACGGCATTGCTGAGGGAGCTGGAAGGTAGTGTGACAGAAATCAGGCGTGCAAGCGCCAAAGTCTGTGTCGTCTCATTCGTAAGGTTACCGGCCGTAATGTTTGCTGCTGGGCCACGGGTCGCCGGAACGTCCGTAACTAGTGTGAGTAAGCTCAGGATGATGGAAAGGTTGAGAGACAAAAACTCCAAGCTCTGCGAGACTTTCGTCAATGACAAAGAAAGGGTGTCTCGTAGTTCTGTAAACCAGGTTGTCACTTCCTTCGCATTGGCTTGATGTCTCAGTTCCTTTGCAAAAGGTTTTGGTCTAGGATGATAGCACGGACGGGCAGAGCGGCGGCCAGATTGACGTGACAAACTGCTTGCCGAAGACTTTTCGGTATTGATGGAACAATGAGGGGTGGAGATGTCGGCCTTGCGAGGAGAAGATTCCTACGCATCGTTTAAGACGCACTATTTCAATGTGCCTAGGATCGATGCCTCCCATGCAGCACAGTGAAGGAGACAGTATCCTCACCGATGGTTCACGCGTTCCGTCCGCATGAAGAGCTAGCAAACGGGCATGTTATTCGGAAATCTTGGCCTCTTCAGTGTTGAGACGAACAGACAATGGCAGTGGAGTGCCGAGGTATCTTCAAATCAGAACAGGTTGAAAGTTTACAATCAAGTCAACAAAGCAAGATCTTTGTTTCATGATGTTATTACACATCTAATAAATACAGTCATCAACCTCGTCTCAGTCATCCCAAATATGCCGACATTACTTCCAATAGACTTTCCTCATTCTAAGGGAGTGCTGCGCAACCAATGCTTTTTGCATCCCGGCCTTGCGTTGGCTGAAACAAACGAACAATAAAAAAAATCATCCTTAATGGAAGAAACTCGACCGCTGCCCGCCAAAGCTCCTCGCAATGCATCATGAGATTTTCCCGACCAAGCCGTATAAATGCCATAAAAACTCCACTTCAAATGTCCTGAACTTATCTCTATCATTTCTCTTTTGCTTCCCCAATAATGCATGTATGATAATATTCTCCCGCCAGGTAGATTTGTAATTTGATTCCAGAATACAAAGTCGAAATGGGAAAGTGGGACAAACGCCGAGAAGTGTAGGGAGAAATTGGTATCATGGGTTTGCTTCAAGCAAAAAAAAAAAAAAAAAAAAAAAAAAAAAAAAAAAAAAAAAAAGGGAAAAAAAAAGAAAAGAGGTTTAAAAAAAAAAAAAAAAAAAAAAAAAAAAAAGGCAAAATCAACATTCAAAAATGTGAGAAAGAGACAAGGTGGCTCCGGAAGTGCAGAGTATCGCCAATAACGATCTGTTCGATTCGTAGCAGGGGAAGAAGTCCTGGGCGAAAATCCTAGCTCGAAGTGCTGCTGGCTCGACGCACTTCGATGTTGATATCCTTGGGTGAACCTCCCATGCTGAAAACGCGATGCAAGAGGCTGCGCTTCGTCATGCTTGTCCGCCGGTATTGATAATCATCGTCGCACGGGTACGGCAAGATTGGGCTGCTTTGCTGACTTTGCCGCTCGAGCTCGGCGTCCCATCCATAGAGATCCTCATCGGGCACAGCATGACAGTAGGATGTGGGTTCTTCGGTAGGCATCGCAACAGCCTCGTCTTCTGGTGGAGGATGGATATTGATGCCGAGCAAATTTGAGAAATCGGTGAACCGGCAATCGATTGGAGGAGACGCGGGCAAGGGTAGCTTGCTTGCATCAACCTCATTGGCGGCTAAGTCGTCGGTAACCTTGCTGTCAGTTTCGCCAGAATCATCTAGTACCGCGGGAGATATGGCTGGAGTGACCACTGCGGGAGAAAGAGTTCCGACGTGGTGAACTGGGATCGGTTTCAACTTGGCATCTTCAGGTATATCCGTTGTAATCCTCAGGGGAGCCGGAGTGTTGGTTCGCGATCGAACGCGAATAGGGCGTCGTACCATCCAAGGCCGTGCATTGTGATATGCGCCAAATTCCTTTGCGGCCATGCCACCTTTGCATCCACCAATGTTGATGTGTTGTGGACCAGTAAAAGCAACCTTCTTAGTTTCACTGCTGGCCTCTGACGCCGCGAGGGGTAGTCGTTTACCTGGATGAGGCTCCTCCCACGGGTTAAAAAGGTGACGGACGCGTGAGAAGCCGTCCAGAGGGAGGTGAGAAGATGATGTCGCTGGTGTAGTGGATGTAGTTGATGGCATGACCTCTGCGTCCTATAATGGGTTGCTCTGGCTAGCTTCCGCCATGGTGACATCGCCGTCCGTGATCGGGGCTGACGAGGTCGGATTGTTTCGTCGATTAGAACGGGATTTGCGATGAAGCCCCAGCTTTGCGCCAACCTTCTTCCACCCATTGTTGTGGGCAGTCAACGCCCGTTGAAGTCCACCAGGGGAAGTGCTGAATGTCCAGTCTGATGTGGGCGGGGTGGTGGGAGGAGTCATTGGCTCTGTGCCAGGAGAAACGGCGCTTCCGCTGTCGTCCGTCAATCCCTCGCGTTCATTGGGTTCGCCCGAAGCAGAAGCCGATCGGCTTGTAGCACCGCTGCGACCTAGAGTCAGCTGGGGAAGGAACTTGGGAGACTTCACGGCTTCTTCTAACCTAGCCCCGGCGCCCTCAGCCCGAACGCGCAAGCGACCTGGACGCCCATCGTCCTCCGCCGTACGGCTATCGCCGTGGCCCGGTTGGACAGACTCGATAAAGGGAACGAGTACAGAATCGTTCATGAGCTCGTAGACAATTCTGACGGCATCGTCCAGTTCGGTTGGAGGAGGTGGCGCCGAAGAGCAGTCCAGATTCGTAAGATGATTCCGCACGGGGGAAGGTAGATTAACCTCCCGTGGTGCGTAGGGAATGATGTATGCTTGCATCAGCTTCTCCCATAACGAGCAAACATGCTCTTTACCATCGCCAATCCATTCCTGGTTGTTGATGATCTGGTCGTATGCCTTGCGATATCTGTCGGCGTCCATGGTGAACTCGAGGGTTTCCAGACAATGGTTCTGAGAAAGATAGGCCATGAAGGCTGCTAGTGTCCATGGCGGAGTGGAGGTATTAGAGAGAATCTCCGAGAGAGTGGGTGGTGTTAAAATGACAGCGCCGGGCATCAAGGCCCCGCTGGTGGGTCTCGACCTCGACATGATCGTGGTATATTCCCAATCCAGAGCAGTAGTGGATGGACTGGGCGGTGGCAGCTCCCTCTCGGGAGACGGTGAAGGACTCAGGTAAATAGGGGAGTGTTTTCTTATCCGGGACCTTTTCATTTCCACGCCAAGTTCTTGTGCAGAGATAATGAGATGCCAAGAGTCGCTGATCGGGATGATAGCAGCGGACCAGTGTAAAAGGGCAGTCTTCTGTGCCTAGGATTGTCTCGATGACCCCATGGAAGGCGTTGAATGCCGCTGGAAACTACCTGGGGTGTAACTTGTCTTCTTTTTTTTGGACGGATCAAGTCACCTTCCACCCAGTGTCTTCCTTGGCGGTGAGTTTGTCGATGTGGTGTCCTAACTCAGGTCTTGTTGTACCGATGGATAGAATTGGTCTAAGAATCGCGAGTCGTGAGTAGATACTCGATGTGGTGTGAAGGCGTATTGTGGTGGTGTTTAGTCCAAAAAAGCGAGCACAGTTAAGGTCGTAGAGAGCTGTCGCGCTGAAATTGACGGGGGCTCACGGGGGGTATATAGCCCGGAGCGTTGTAGATAAGGGCACTACTTTCAGGCGGGCTTTGGGAGGAGGCTTGCACTAAGACAAGGTTGGAGACGCTAGAAGTGTCTTGGTGACGGGAATGGAATTGACTCGTCGCAATCGGCAATGAGTGTGCAAGACGCTGCTTGCAGAATGTCGCATACGACAGTCAGTCAACAGTAAGAATGCAGCAAAGCCTCGAGGTAGACCGGTGGTAGTGTGTCCTGGGAGATCTATGCGGAATGCAACCAAGCCACACGTTCGACGGTTATCCAACACGGTCGAGGGTACGATGCGGTACAAACGAGTTCCTTTGGCTCCGTGGCTTTGGGAAATGGCGGCGTGACGTCTTGCAGTTTCGATTTCGGGGGGTTGATGCTGATCGAAACAAATAAACGATACCGGCGTGGTATGGTGGTTGAATTCGTCGACGTCGTGTGAGAGGTTTTTCCTGAAGCTGGAATATGGTAGGACAAGAAAGCGGAGAAAGAGAGAGAGAGTGTGTGTGTGTATGTGTTGTAGCGGGTTGGTGACCCGTGTCCGGATAGTGGTTATGATGTGTGGTGTGATGGGCACGAAGAGTGAAGTCGGCCAAGATGTGCGGAGGCCGGCGGGCGATGATGTCTTGCAGCGTTGTTTATCTCTCCTTGATTCTGAGGGGATATCACGCGCAGTTGAGCGATATCGTCGAGGATATTTTTCACGGTGTATCGTGAGAGAGTGGAAGAAGCAGGAGAAGGAAATAGGAAAAAGGACTAGTGGCAATGTCTGTCTCGAGGGAATCGGGAGTGTTTGAGAAGGAGAGGAAAGGTGAAGCATTAACGGTAGGATTGATGGGGATGGGTAGGAGGAGACGGGAGGACATGAGATAGCTAAAAGCGTCTGGTGTCCATCCAGTCAGAAGAAGTACATGGGCCAAGTATCTTTCTGACGACGGCCGTACCGTATCATACCCAAGGTAGGCGAGGAGGCGAGGCAAGGAATGGCAGAGTAAGGTCAGGTTAGGTAGGTACGGGGCCCGCAAGAGGGAATGTTCCGCACAGGATTAGCGCGCCCGGGGGCCATGTGCCTCAAGTATCCGATGTTGCAAGCGGTACGTATCCGAGGGGGGTTTCCCCTACTTTACATCACCCAACATGGTATGACAGCGGGTAGCAGTACCTACTTTACAAGGTCCCAGTTCCACAGAGACAACCCTCAGAAAGAAGAAGGGTGAGCGCACCTCAAATCAGATCCATCCTCCATCACCATGCCGCCCAGAGCCATTCCCCCATCCACCAGACCAGCACCAGCCAGGAGGGTCCCAGCCCATTCAATCCCTCTAGCCTGTTGGAGGGACACCCGGACAAGGCGCTGGTCGGGGCAAGGCCCAGGATATGTGCACTCTTTTGAGCAGGGGAAGCCTGCCAGCGGAAGGGGAGCCTGCCAGGATTTGTGATCAAGTTCATGACGCTAAAGGAGGTACGCAGCAAAAGACCACGAACAAGGTATCGACCGCAGCGAAGACGGGTGGTAGCAATACTTGACCAACGACCTCCAGTCGGGTATCACCGCTGGAGGGAAAAAAAGAAGAGGTAGTAGAAGAAAAAGAGAAAAGGCACCGATTAACCCTGTACGGAAATGCCTACGGCCTACCTTACCATAGTAGTGTACGATACGTGCTTGCAGGGTTCTTTAGGCAAAGGAGACGAGACGAGGCAGGAGGCACATCATTGCCCGGAAAGAGAAGGCCAGAAGACGGTCGGCGGCCAATAGAGACTAAGCGATGGAATATGCGCATTGCTTTGCCTCTAACAGTAAGATACCCTTCCATGTTGCTAACATGCTCCTAGACTTGTCTCTAATAACGGCGGACAAGCCCCGAAGTGCACGACAGGGCCAGAGCCCCAGAGAGACAGAGGGAGACAACTGGGTATTCTGCAGACACAGTGACACCAAAATCGCAAAAGCAACACCAAGTCACCAGCACCGCAGGCGGGTACCGGTGGAGGCATGCCGTGACTAACGACCTAGAAGTGACGCGTTGCTCTTGCGACGACACCGTGGCACAGAGGCGGGGGAGAATTTGCTGCGGTTGGCCTGTGGTTGCGTGTAAAAACCCCAAAGCTCTCCGAATGGAAGCCCGCTAAAGACGGGACTTTCGGCTTTCTGAGGATGCCGAGTACCCTTCCGAGACTGGAGTCGAGGCAGGCTGGAAGAGCCAGAGCACCCTATCGTAGCCAAGAGACGATGGGTTGAGTGGTCTTCTTGGCCCCGTCCTTCTGTGGAGTCATATTACCTATCGTAAAAGGGGGGTTCGGTGTTATGGTCAGTGGCCCTGACCCCCTACCCCCCCCCCTTCCCTTTCTCCTTCGTTTCCTTGTTGTTCTTATTTTTCTCGGGAGCTGGACGGCTGGCTGGCTTAGCAATCAGCAGGGGGTGGGAATGTTACAGTCTGAGCAAGTCCAAAGTGACCTTGACCTGACAGGAATGATGCACAAGAGCGGCCGAAGAAAGGCGGGAAGACGAAATGGAAGACTGGTGGAAGACGGGTGGAAGACGGGTGGAAGACGGGATGGAAAGGTGACGGTAGGGGGGAATGAGTTGGGAGACAGCCATGGCAAACGAAAAGGGGTGGGATAGTCGTGATCAACTGAGCCCGCTCAGATTAGTGTGAGTGGGGCCTCAGCACTAGACTGCGCTAGAAGGCTTCGAATTAGGGTACGAGTGCTCCAATGAAGGCGCTGCATGGGCCGATTGAACCCGTTTAGGGAAAGCCAGAGGAAAAGCACATACACCTGCCTACGGGTAATTGGAAGGCATATGGAACAATTGGAGGAAGGGAAGTAGACAGGGATGACCTTAGGTAAGCATTTCATGGCGGGCGAGGGAACTTTGCTTCTGGGCTGGACATGACTGGAGGGGTTGAAAGTTACGGGAGGGATAACGGGCGTGACGGGATCAAGAGGAGCGGGTCGCGGGGATTACGGTGGTCTAGGCTGGGTCTTTATTATTTTTTTTTTAATTTTTTTTCCCTCTTCTTCTTAACTTTCCCGTCGTTGAACTATGCCATCCATCCTCTTGTCCTCTTTTCCTCTTTGCATAGAGTATTCCATTTACCTTAGGGGTTTTTTGTTTTCTTTTGTGCAAATGTTCTCTCAACGGTAGCCTCGGTATGGTACGGTAGGGTAGGCACGGCCGCGGCCTGCCAGGGACCTGCAGTCCATTTTGCGTTAACATTGTGAGCCTGGTCCATCCAACGTTGTTCGGCTTCAGTCTACATCATCTTCATTTGCCCTTTTCCGTACAGAGTACGGATAAGGAGCCCAGCACTGGGGGTTACGTCGGCTTCGCCTATCAGTATCCCATCAACCGCAGTCTCAGTCTGTGTCTCCCCCCCCCAGTCATCTCGCCATTTCGCGCTTATTCGTTGCTTGCCCTCGTCTTTTGGCTTTGAGGCATAGGGTAAGAAAGAAGCAGACCAGACCGGTCACCGTCATCGTGATCGTGATCGCTGTGCCGGCTATCCTTTTCACCTGCTTGGCCCATGGCCGTTTCCCCCGTTTCATCCCATCAACACCCAATCACTTGACGCGCTTGTTGACCATCCACAGTTTGCCCCCTGCTCCGTCCCATCTCCTGCCCCATCTCATCCGCTGGTCGCTCCATCAGTCCATTTAACACTACTTTCGATGGGCGTCGGGCGCCAGCGCCGGCTTTGGTCCGACACTTTCAATGGGAGCCCTCGACTCAGTCTTTATCCGTACAATGCATGCCAATGGCGTAATTTGTTGTCACGGATTCCACCAGACAAGCTTGACATTGATTACCATATCTCCATCCGCGGTGTGCAGTTGTGCAGGACAGGACTCGGTTTGTGTAGCTGACAACCAACAGAGTGTATTGCGTCTTACAGGACCCTAGCGATATCAGCAACTTTCTCGCGAGAGAGTTGCTAGTCTCAACATACTAAACATCCACTGCCTTACTACTTCACTGTATTAATCCCATCTACACAGTAATTAGGAGACGGTATCTGAGCGCGCACGCCTTTGCTCTCTCTGTCGCTCTCAGAGCTCGCCTTTGGCGCCTTCCATTTCCAATAGATGGGTTCCTTGCTATTTCGGCCATCTCTCCGTCTCACCGTCCGTTTCGCTTCCCAGTTAGCTTCGGTGCCGCCCTGATTGAATCAGTCGTAGTCGCGCAGTCTCTCTAGCCGGCTCCGCACAAAGTGCCAAATGCCAGGAACCCCCTGGCTCGCCGCTCACGCGAGCTTACGGAGCTCTTACAGAGCATAGGGTGAGACTATGAGACTAGGAGTATCCGCAAGAGAGAGAGAGAGAGAGAAAGAGGGAGCGAGCGGTGCCGTTGGGATAACCGCCGCCGCCGCGCCACACCACGCCACTCATGGCTCGCACCTCCTTGCGTCCTCATGTTCAACAGATGACATTGTGTCCGTAATAACTCCATCAACCCAACCCGAACCACGGCAGACCATTTTCTGTCTGCTCCCGTCGCACTACCGTATCTACTGCGTCACTGGGCTCGGCCCACCAATGCGATAAAAGCAATACCCGGCCAGCAGCGGCCGCGCTGCTGCCACAGCCAGGCATTGCAATGAACGGCACTATCATAACTCCGTACGGATACAGACTGTACACTTTCGCACTGCTCGTGTTAACAGTGGTTGAGATGAAGCGCCATCAGCCGAGTAGGTATGCACATCGGTACGGATACGCAGTGGATTATTGCAATGGGTTGCACGGGCCGAGGCCATCTTCACTGTGAATTTGTGCCTGGTGTTCCCTTCTCCAGACTCTATCTGACTGGAAATCTTCTTTCCCCGGTCCATCTTGGGCTTGGCGTCGTTTCTCCAGCATTCGTTTGCTCCACGCCATCACTGTCTAATTCTTCGACTCGAGTTCCCTTTGCCCTACCGACCACCTACCGGCGGCCCTCTCTGTTTCTATCTGCCCCAGATCTAAGCACCAAGGGACGCTCAAGATACAATACGTACGGTATTCGTACACGTGTAGCGACACACCAAGATAGACGATGCTGGCGGGAGCCTTGCACGTCGAGGTGAGAATGTCTAATTACATCAACATCCACCAATACTAGTAGCATGCGGCATTGGACTTTCTGATTGTGGCATAACGCCATGCGATGATGGTACGGGCGCCATTCAGACGGGCCAGAAGCAAACCCCTCCCCGACTCCGTCGTCACGTCTCACGGTGGGTTCCCACCGTTCGGCAATGGGAGAACCCACGAAGAGAGGAAATGATGAGACGGGGGGTGACGCGATGTGCTGCAGTCCAACAGATGCCGTCACACTGTTCATTCAGTGCATGCCAAATAGACGCATGGGTACGGTACTCCCCGCCTGCCTACAATACTAATCTGACCTCTCCCTCTCCCACTTGCATCCCGTGCCTCATGATGATACTGGACTCTTGGAGTACGGATACTAGATGAAATGATGATAAAGGAGGTTAGATGTGGCATAGCCAAGTACCCAATCTGCCGTGTTTTAATGAACCCCGGAAGATTGACCCAAGCGGGCTCCGTCTACAGTAACCTCCAAGCCCGCCCACATTACATCGTCCAGCAAGGTCGCCAACTTACCGAAAGCAGAGAGTGACATTCAAGTCCTTTGAGAGGGGGGTGAGCAACGGCAGATTTCATGCAAGGGTGTATGTATGTATTCTGATGAAGGGTCCCTGCCACCTGCGTCCCGCACCCTTAGATCCTACAGTCAATTCGTACAAATACAGTCCACAAAATGATGTCCGACACGTTTGGTCTGATAGGCATGGACAATATTGTGTTCATATTACTTTTCGATATATGCCGCCGCCGAATAGCGATCAATATCTCATCAGCACTTCACAACGCCACGGGCAGACACGTCTCGACTTGGAATGGGATCGTCAGCGATTGATCACAAAATTGGAATCGGGACAATGCAAGCAAGCCCCCGTTCCGTCCCCATACTGCTTCTGAGCCGACGGGTCACACACACACACACACTCACTTGTTCGGCAGTTGAAAAGTGTGGCATTTCAAAGCCCAAACACCCACAGGATGATGGTAATGCAAACGCTGCCGCGATGGGTACAAACACCTCGACGGGCGTCGTCGTTATGTGAGAAGCCGATGCATGGAAGTAAATAATCTCGAGCCGTTCAAAACGATACTACCACAGTACAGAGAGAGTGTGGACGCGGCGAATAATTCGCGACTGAGACGGAGGAGGATCTGCTCCAATCGAGAGAACAAGGTCCCCTGATTTGAAGGAAACAGGGTGAATGAAGGGGCAGCAAGTATTCAGCGACCAATGTCTGTTATTTTTCGTCTGTTTGTTCTCCAAGTTGTCTGTCCCGGAAATCCCACCCTCGTATGACCTCATCTTCTCCCGACGGAAACCTTCTAGAAAGGCCATGTCTGAGGTGGTTTATCTGGAGACTCCCGACGGATGTGAGCCCGAGAGGACTGCTCTGACCACAAGAAGAGATGGTATGAAATCATTGCCGTCGGATCATCAGACGAGCGAGAGCCCCGTCTGCAGGTATTGCCGTACTAATTCGTGACTACAAAGGCTACGTACACAGTAGAGTGCGGGTTCACTGGTCTAGCACGCCTTAGCACACACCCCTTTCCGCCTCTGCCGCCGCAAGCCGACCCGTCCCCGGCGCCCCATCCGCTTAACCATGCCTCGCACTCCGGACGCCTCACTTGAAGTTCGCGTATTTGTACGCATATCTTGGTTAAGGTTGCGGGAAAGCCCGATGGCTGTTGAGCAAAATACTAAAGACAAGATAGAAAGAGTTCGAGAAAGCTGAAGGAACAAAACCGAAGGGAATAAAGCTGACGAACACAGAGAGAGATGTGTCGTGGACTCGTGAGGGATGCTAAAGTGTCTCTGGCACTCTGGCGGGGTTGGGCCTCCTCTGCTCGGGAATAAGGGCACATGGTGCGGGAAGATGAGGTTTGTTTCCGAAGTAGTGTGGGTGCCGGTTGCTGGTTGCGAACAAACCAGTCTACGAACTTCGTTCTGATAGGCATGTGTGGCTGGGGGCATGGCTCACTATCGATCTGGGGCTTGAGGCACCTACCATCCGCCATCCACATTCATCAAACGTATTGCAGAATGCAGGTTGGGTTCCGTTGGTTGAGGGCAACCGGCATGTAGGTACGTAGGTAGGCTACCTTAGCGCAGGCTTCGTGTGACATCTGCTTTGGTACTATTATACCCAGATGTGCCAAGTTGCTAACAAATCAAGGAGCGGGTTTGGTGCCCGCCCGCCTAAGCTGGCTTGATGTCTCAACTTGCCAGTTCCGATTTGAGGTTAAAGGCATGCGTGGCTTGATAATCTGGAGACGAATGCCACTGTATTCTTTTCCCCCAGAAAACTGCATCGCTTGGCTTCATGAGGTGCCCGACATGGTGGTTCGGCGCGCGGTAAGATAAGTCGTAACAAATACTCTCACCACCCGAACCTCCATGGACGAGTTTCGGCGGGTACGGCATGCCCGATTGTTGTTGGCAACGTGCAACTTGACCCTGGTGTTTGACGAAGGAGTTGCTGGCCGTTATGTGTGCTACCTTACGCAACGCTTGCTGGGACTGGAGGGTTGCAGTTGCAGCCATTCCGGATGCGAAAGGAGTAAAGGCGTAGCGGCCGATCCAATACGACGAAGGAGGAAGGAATACATGCGGTGGGAAGATGAGGGGGAGGATCGTGACAGGCCCCAGGAAAAGCCGGGTTTCCTTCTTTCTCCCTTGCCCCTTTCGCCCCCTTGGACGTGGTTGGTTGCTGAGTCTGGGTGTCTGCAAGGTTATAGGTATGCTCACTAGCTCTTGCCAAGGTACGGATATGGTCTCAGACATTGGGACAAGCAAAATATCAAGAGCGTTTCTCACGATTCATCCGTCTCCGGCAATGGCTCGGTTCCACCTGATTCAAGACGGGCTGGTTTGGTTGGTTTACCTGACTCCTTAGATCGGTCAGGTTGTCCCAGGATGACGACGACATTTGGCGTCGTGATTGGAATTTCTAGACTGCAAGTTTAATGTCGGCTGGTGAGAACCCAAGCATCCACGACACCCAACAGTCGACTGGGTGCTAATGCTATCAAGGGTTTCTTCATACACCAGCCACTACAGCCTACTGCAGAGTAGAAGTTGCGATGATGTGACCAAACATACGGACGCTCAAGATCGAGTTACCGAGTCTGCGTCCAAATTCGGCCTGGCTGAACACACGTGCGGATCCGACGTCCTGGCAATTGAGTCTTCTGAGTTCTACCGACCGTTTGCGACGAGGCTTGCCACCGTCGGACGGTCGCGATTTTCGGCCTTGTTCCGACTACGTAACACAGTATATTCATACAGACCCATATCACAGGCGAGCTAAACTATGAATGGTTCAAAAGCTAGTGTGTGGCAACGGCACAAATAAGCTTGACAGGCCGCAAGATTTGGCTGACCTCTTGGATACCTACTCATTTCGGTCGTCAGCCCATTCGTGGCAAGTCAGGACAGCGTGGGTTGAAGCTAATTATCCACTTCTACACGTAAGCGAACAAGGGTCGATCACGATCGCCAACGCTGACGCTGATGCTGATGCTGACCGACACTCGGGATGAGGAAGCGAAGCGCTGTACGGATAGAAGTCTTCTTTTTCCTGTCGCCTTGCAACCCTTCCACGCCCTTCCTGGGCTTCCATGCATATGCGCAGCCGACGGGGACGTCCAGTCACGATTGTGTCGTCGTGGAATGGCCCTGCTGTCAGCGTTGGCCCAATTTCCAGAACATTTCTCCCGCTTCATCGTGACAGGGGTATGCTCCGGCCGTTGAGATAAAAGAAATGTCAAGTTGTCAACGAGCTTCTTTTGAAACCGTACACGACTAGGCAAACTACATTTTCCGCAAAAAGGATGAATCTTATCTCACTTTCGCAAACAGCCAGGTTATCTCGCGGCATGTGCCCGAAGATGGCCATGAGAGAGTTAGATGGGGATAGGTTGCGTGGTCGGGCTGCGTGGCACAAATGTCCCTTTGGCCCAGTTCAACGGCGATTCCGTTGCTGGGGCCTCCATGCTCGCGAAAGGTCACAAATGTCCCTTTCCTGCCCCCTCGTCTTTGCCTTTGCACTTTTGCTCGCGCGTGCCGAGATCCATTTCAGGGCAAAACGAGGACTTTCAACTCCCCGTATCAGTTGGATTCTACGAAAAGACTCCTCCTGTGTCATCTTCATTTCATATGATCGGATAGATGTCGTGTCAATGAGGACATTCTTTCTTCCGGTAGCCGCTACCAAGCCCTTCCCCGGGATGATCAGCAAACACTGTTTAGAGGGGCTAAAGATACCGTGAAATAGCGTGACAACCCCAAGAGCGGATGGTGCACCCGGGGCTTCGACGGTAATGAAAAGAGCGAGGATGGCAGCCGTGAACGCCAAGTAGAAAGGAATGGCCCTCATAGCCTTCTCAAAAGAGTTTTCACGTTCGAGGACCGTGAACTTGA
>NW_019173221.1:0-21743 GCF_001831195.1 Colletotrichum orchidophilum | reverse complement strand
TTTTTTTTTTTTTTTTTTTTTTATTAATTAAAAAAATATTTTTTTTTTTTTTTTTTTTTAATTTTTTTTTTTTTTTTTTTTTTTGTTTTTTTTTTTATTTTTTTTTTTTTTTTTTTTTTTTTTTTTTTTTTTTTTTTTTTTTTTTTTTTTTTTTTTATTTTTTTTTTTTTTTTTGTTTTTTTTTTTTTTTTTTATTTTTTTTTTTTTTTTTTTTTTTTTTTTTTTTTTTTTTTTTATTTTTTTATACTTTTTATTTTATACCCCGATATTACGATTATAAAGTCGGGCTAAAATATTAAATTATTAAAATTATAACGTCTTATTTTTCTCCTTTATTTATCTTATTTTATATTTTAAATATAATCTTAAACTATAAAAAAAAACGTAAAAAATAACTTAACTATTTTATTATTTTTATTTATATTTCTTATTAAAATATTAAAAAGAGTTCTTTTATATTTTTAATTTTAATCGCCTTTTTATATATATAATTTATAACGTTTACGTTATTATAATATACTAAGCTATTATTAGTTAGAATATAGGGGGGTTTTAATTATATATATTAGCCTTAATAAATACCTTAATAAAAAGGGAATCGATACCTTTTTAAATTTAAAATTTAATATTTAAAACTAAATATATTCTTACCGACCCCTTTATTTTATTTAATTAAAAAAGTTTTTAAAAATAAACGTTTTATTTTTTAGTTTATAAATATTAAATACTAAATAAAATAATAATTAAGTATAGTTAATATAAAAAATATATTTAAATAGCTAAAGATAAAAATAGCTTATTTGAGTTTTATAAAAAAAGACTTATTACGGATATATAATTTTATAAAACTTAAATAAAGTTTTTATAATTACCTTTATTTTAAATAAAAAAGCGTAATTATTATAAATAATCTTTTAAAATAATAACGTATTTAAATAGTATAAATGTTTTAAAATATATAGGCTATAACGATAAGTCTAGGCTTATATTAAGCTTTATATTCTCGTCTTTTTTCTTTTTATTTTCCTTTATTATTTTATAATCTTTTAAATATAATTTTAAAACGAAAAACTATATATTTTAATAATATAATATTTAAGAAAGAGCCGGCTTTTTAAAGAGGTTTTATAGTAAAAAAATTATAAATTATATTATTAAATTTAGCTTAGTTAACGACTATTATATTATTAAATTAATAAGCTTTTTTATTAATAAAAGCTATAATACTAAAGCTATTATAAAATAGCGATCGTTTTTATTAATTAATCTTAAGATTTAAATAGGACCCGGACCGCTTTTAAAAAACTAATAAATATATAATTTATATTATAAAGCTAGCGGTACTTTTAAATAATTTAGGTTATAATTAGGACGTTATTTATAAATATATACTAATTATTATTTAAATAGGCTTTTAATATATTAAAAATAGAAAGTTAAATATAATAGATTATTAAAAATTATTAGTAAAGGAATTTAAAACCTTAGTCGAACAGAAATTCTTATTAGCTTATTAATAATACCTTTATCGTAATCTTATTTATAAACTATAAACGATAGTAATTTAAAAATATATTTATAAATAATATAACTATTAAAATAAATAATATTAATAGCGATATAAAGACCGAGGAGACGTCTAAAATTATTATAATTAAAAAAAATAAAGAATAAAGTATTAATAAGCGATTATTTATTAAAAATAAACCGTCTAAGTTAATAAAAACGGCTACTCTTTAAATACTTAAGATACTTAAAACTTTTAAAAAACGAATAAAAAATATAAATATATTAAGGAAAATTTTATAATTTTAGGCGGTATTTTAAATTATAATAAAAAAGTTAAAAAGTAGGGATGATATTAAGTTAAAAAAGGATAATTATTATTATATTAAAGAGTTAATATTTTGTTAAATATTTAAAGCAACGTCTAAAAAACGATTATATTATTTATTAACTAAGTATAATACTATTATTACTTTTTTAATAAATAATACGATTTAAAAAGTTAAGGGATTAGTAAATAAGCTTATTAAATAGTAATACCCTTAATTAACGTTATTTATAAAGCAATAGGGAAATATTATTAATAAGTTAATCGGGATAAGGACGGCTTTTACTTAAATACGTATATATATATAATAATATAAGCTTTAAAAAAAGTAAATAAATTTAAAAAATACTTATTAAAAAAGAAGGCCTAAAATATTACAATTATAAAGTTTTTTAAAAAAATAAAGGTTTATTATAAACTAAAGGAAAAGGGTAAATAATTATTTAATTAATTATTTTATAAAAGAGTTAGGCTTTAATAACGAATAGAAGTTTATTAATACGATTTATTAATTTACTATTTTTAGGATATTTATTAATATACTTAGTTTAAAAATATTAATATTCTTATTAAAAAATATTAAATCGTAGTATAAATAATTAAAAGAAAAGAAAAAACGTAAAGTTATTAGGTTTTTAAAAAAAAGGAAAATATAATTAATATATAGTTTTTTAATTAAAAAGGTATTATTTTTATATAACTTATATAAAATAATAAAAGTAAATATTATCGATAAGATTTTAGTTAAGGAGAATCCTAAAATAATAAAAGCTTTAAAATAGATTTATAAAGGAAAAATTAAAAAGGAGATAATAAAGTTATTATTATTAGCTTTTATAAAGGGGATTAAAATAAAGGATATTATTGAAGTTAAGTAAATAAAGGTTTCTAAACGCTAAGGTCTTTTAATTGTTAATATTAATTAAAAGTAATTAAAACCTTAGGCTATTAAGGTAAGCTATAGGTCTTTCGATCGCTAATATTAATTAAAAGCGATTAAAACCTTAGGCTATTAAAATAAGCTATAGGTTTTTTAATTATTAATATCGATCGGAAGCGATTAAAACCTTAAGCTATTAAAGTAAGCTATAGGTCTTTTAATTATTAATATCGATTAAAAGCGATTAAAACTTTAAAATATTAAAATAAGCTATAGTTTATTTTTTATTATTATTAATTCTAAATAATTATAATTTTAAAATTTTAAATTAATACTAACTTTTTATATATAATTAAATATTTTATTTAATATTAATTTAAATTATATAAAAATTATTTTTTAATTTTTAATTTTTTTTGACTTTTATAAATTAATTTTTTTTTTTTTT
Organism: Colletotrichum orchidophilum; assembly: GCF_001831195.1. Taxonomy (NCBI): domain Eukaryota; kingdom Fungi; phylum Ascomycota; class Sordariomycetes; order Glomerellales; family Glomerellaceae; genus Colletotrichum; species Colletotrichum orchidophilum. Next base: position 18,581 of record NW_019173221.1, on the reverse strand, counting down.
AAAACTTAACCCTTTGGGTCTTAATTGATAAGGAACTTTGTATATTTAGTATACGGAGTTCGCTTTTTAATTTAACGGATCTTGTATTTTAAAAATATAGGAACCGTTAAGTAAATATATAAATAAAAGATATATTTACGATTAGGACTTATATATAAAATAGCTATAAGTTAGGCTTAAAAATAGATTCCTATAGCTTTTTTAATAATTAATTTCGTATTAGATCTTATGATTATTTTTAATTATTTTTATTAAGAACTTATTTAATAAAATTACGATTAATTACCGAAGCCTTATTTATTTTACGATTTATAGATAATAGCTTTTCTGAAGTTATTTTTATGACGATTATTATTTATGAGTATCGTAGCCACGAATTTTGTTAATATAAACTTTATTACGATTAGCCGATCGTAATAAATAGCCTAAGCCGGGCTTAAGGATAAGACTTTTATAGCTTTTTTAATAATTAATTCTTATATTAAATTTAATAGTTGTTTTTAATTATTTTTATTAAAAACCTTATTAATAAAATTACGATTAATTACTAAAGCTTTTTTACTTAACGACTTATAAATAATAGCTTTTTAAAAACTATTTTAACGACGATTATTATTTATAAGTATCGTAGCCCCGACTTTTATTAATATAAACCTCACTACGACTAGCTAGCCGTAACAACAAGTTTAATAATAAAAAAAATAATTAATATCGGATTAAAAGCCTAATTCGACCTCGAGTCAGCGCTAGCGTAGGGGCCATCTAAGGGTCTCTATATTAGCGTTTAACCGGCGATCTAATTCATAATTAAAACCTCTCTTTTCTACTTCATATAGAGATTAATACAAAAGTAATTAACCCTTCGTTACTACGGTTCAATCGAACAAATCACCCTATGATTACATAAACCAATATTAATATTAAAAAGATTAAATATATTTATTTTAAAAATAAATTAAAGAATTAATATTACGTTGTAATAAAATAAAAAGGATTATATTATATTAAAAATATATAAAATATTTAAAATATTATAATTAAAAAAATTATAAAGTTATTATAAACTATTTTTATGGTTTAAAAATAATTAAAATATATAAAGAAAATTTTAAAAAATAAAAGTTATTTATTAAAAATTTAAAAAACGGATAAATTATTTTTATTATAATAAAACTATTTTTTAAGTATTATATTTTTTTATAGAAAAATAGTTTAAACGGCCGACTTTATTAATTAATAAAAAACTATATTAGAATTAAAAGTAGTTGAAAACCTGAAACTCGTATATGTGAGGTATCTTTATTATATAAAGAATCTTTTCCTATCCTCGCCGTTAGTTAAGGATAATATTATTCTCTATTTATTCCTGCCGGAACGCGGGCGTGCGGTTTTAAAGGCGTTAAAGGGGGCAGCCGCCGCTACTGCCGCTGGTCGATAGCGGTCGGCACAAGGGCTAGGAAGCCTTTACTACCTTTCTCTCCGCAAGCCTTTGGTTAAATACTAAAGACTCAATCCCCAAATCCTAGGACAGGAACACACCCTCAGAATGCTTACAGGCGGCCAAGACCACTATTCCAAGTAACGACCCCAACTTTTACTAACACAAAAAATACAGCCAGGAACCTGACCGTAACACCTCAGACCTAATACCTCTCCGTTCATTCGTTCTCCGTTTCCTTTATTACTCAATATCTTCAGGAGACAAGATACCCTTTAAATACATGTCTTTTACTACTGTGTAGGTCGCTTGTGCGTAGTTACTTCTACGTTCCCAGACGTAGTGCGGAGAGATGTCGTAGACTCCCTCAACAGGCACCACATTCCAGTCCGGAGTAAACGAATGCAGAAGATACGACGCCGACCAATCATACGGCCACGACGGCCGGTCTACTTGCCAATTGATTACGTGCTCATCGTCGGAGCGCGACTGCAAATCGGTCGCGCCTTCTTCCAAGCTTGTAGACTTGTTATGCAAGCCGAATAATTGAACAGCGTCCTCCGCGTTCCAGCCAATGGGAGCGAAAGCCTGTCTGTCCAAAATGAGGACTTCACCAGGCTCTTGAACCAAGCTTTCTGCAACTTTAGTCAAGCACCAGTTGCTGTGCGTCGTCCAGCCGCCATTATAGACCTTGTGCATATTTTCCATCCAAAGCTTGACCATCTTACCACCCTTTTTTGACATGAATGTGCCGCTATTCATTTCATGATTTAGCTGTCGACCTCCGATGGCGTTGAACCCACTTGTCCGCAGCCCAGCAACATCTCGTAACGCCTGCACGTCGAAGTCCACGTACACACCACCAAAATCGTGGACAGCCTTAACTCTCATAAAGTCTGATATGTGCTCTTTGAAGGTTAATTTAACCCCAAGGTTCGTCTCGTGGGGAGCCTCCATCCAGTTGACCTTCAGACCGGGTATTGCAAACATGTGCATGGCCCATCTTCCATACGTCCCGTTCCGAGCGCATTCGAGCTTTTCGTCGTCCGCATTAGTGTGAAGGTAGATCGTATGTGGTTTGAAATAGTACCAGGCCGAGTACATAGAAAGGTATTGTTCGAATGAGAATCTCAGCTCCGCACTTTCGTCATAAAGGGCCCAGACAAAATGTACTTGATTCGGGATATTGTCTTTTTGCCGTAGAGTTCCAGTAACCGACGATATAGGCTGATAACGCGTTCTTCTCTCCACGAGTATCAGGAAGGCAATTGTGACTAGTAAGACTACGCTGACTACTAATCTCGGTTTATGTAGAATTGGTGTCATTTGAGATAGGTGATTCGTAGGCGGTAATAGACTATTTGCATCGTTGAGGTTTGCTTCTCGCAAGATGTTACATAGATGTGGCGATTTGAGGAATTAAGTCAGTCTTTATAAGGGTTACCTCGACGTGTCCTTCTTTGCGAACGGCGGGTTAATTGAACTTAAAGAAAGGCGCAGTGGAGCTGTAGGTTTAACTAGTAGCTTCAAGAATAGATGCAATTTCTCTGAATCAATGGTAGCGTCACAAGGCCAATGCTGGACCAATACTCAAAGTTAAGAATGCTCACGCCTTAAGCGATGAGACAACTTCCCACAATAAATTAAATGGAAAATCCCTCCAACCCTCCTATGTTGAGCCTCTCAATGTAATAAATCAGAAACAAACCGACTCGAACTCTCTTATATTAAGCCACTTTTCGCATTGGATCGGATGGGAAAAGATGCTCAAACCTTATACGGAGGTGCGTGTCAAAAAATTATTTCACTAGTGCCAGGCCCACCCCTTACCAATAGCAGCCTACCACTATTCTAATAATTAAACACTATTGAGAACAGATACCAATTAACGGAAGCCGCCTTTGGCATGCTTAGGAAATCAACCCAGACCATCCCCTCACCCAATACTCAGGCGGTCTTCCCTGCCCAATCGCTTCTCTTAAAGGCCGGCCGACTCCGCCTCGGAAAGAACAAGTTTAAAGTTATTCTCTCCTCAACTTGCCCAGCCATCCTTTGCTTCCACTCCGACGCCACGGCCTCGGCTCTATTCAAACGTACCAACCCAAAACGTCGGCTCTCTACTTGCAATAGGGGTAACGACTCCCCATCATTCTAATTCCATTAACCGTCACCTTCGCTGACTGCGCCCGCAGTTTCTACTGTACTAACATGACAGTGATATCCAGCCGTAGAATGGGTATATATTTAGATACTCATTCCGACTTCTGCCTCATGGCGGAGAACAAAGAGCGCCCTGTTGAAGGTCTATAGCAGCCTGGCGTGGAAAGCAGCGAGAGTTTCATGTCGAGGGAAAGCTGGTAGTGAATAAGACTCGGCTTATGATGTCGGTATATCTATAAATTTGCGTAATTTGTGTAATACATCTTTAGTACAGTGGAGACTTAATGAAGTGCTGGCTAGTAAATCAGGACAATAGCTTGGCTACTTTAGAGTCTAGCTTGAAAATTAAATATTTAACTTCTATGGATAACGGTGATTTGAATTTGTAGGGATTGTTGTCCATGGTGTAAGATCGCGATAGCAGTGGGGAGAGGTTAGATGGAAGTCAATGCTCTTTGGCGTGCTAAGCTATATGGGATGCTATTTTAGGTACCAGCAGAGGACTGGAAAAGGGGGTGTTGGAACTAGGAACCAAAGAGAATTGCGAAATCCAGTCGCACAGGCTCCGCCGTACACAAAGTTGAGAGGATCATTCAATAAGGCGAGAATCAGATCTCCCAATTTGATTTGTGTGGGTGACGCCAGCGCAGATGAAATTCTAGTGGTGGAATCAAGACTTGGTGGCTTTTACCAAGGCTGGGCAAACTGCTTCGTGCCTTGGCTTCGGCCGAAGTCGACCGACGTGTGCCTTCGCCTAGAAGCAAGCAAGGGATTTCGCACCATCTCCATCCAAATAAAGTGCTGTGCCGCGGTCTTGTGCCTGGTCGTTGTCAGCCTGCCCCGATACACCAAGATTTGAAAGCTAAAATGAAAATCTCGCAGCTGGCTGGTCGATTGGTGCCAAACTTACTTCGCACATTGGACAGAAGACGTATGAAACTTCACTAGGCACGCCATGAACAACTAATCTAAGTCTGACTGTATGCCAAAAGGATATAGCGATGATAATATTATAAAGGGTAATGACTGTCCGTATCGAAAGAAGTATTAACTAGAACTTCGGAAAGGTCCCTCCTACCCCGGAGTTACCCTAAGCAAAAGTCCCTAGGCTGGAGGTGCATCAGGCAAATAGGAAGATAACGGCTAGGCCGAGGGCTTCGAAGCCAAGTCATTCGTTGTCCGCCTTTTAGTTCTGGAGGATCAGCTTTGATTTCACGTCATATCTCGTCTTCTCATCAGTCATCACAAACATGAGTCAGGATACCCCATACAGTACAAGTATCGTACTGAGTCCTTCCTCATTTGAACCTCGGGCCATCTGACAGCGACTCCGGTAGGCTAACCCGAATCAAGTGTGTGAGCCCGACGTAAAATTGCAGCTGGTGCGCAAGCGACTTCTGAGCCCCGGAGCCAAGAAAGGGCGCTGCCATAGGCGATCTCAATGAAGAGATGACCAGACTCTTTTCGTTTAATCGCAAGACAAGGTAACATGAGAAGTCGTCGAGGCTATGAAAGAGCAGTTCTAAAGGTTTCAAACCAACATTGAGGACATCTGTCGTTCCTATGATTTAAACACGTTCCCGCGTGATGAAAGATGCTTGAAAAATCCACTCTACCGCCGTAATTATTAATTCTACATCGTTGTGTCGAGTTATTATATGCAACCAAGATATAGTCAGCAAAATATTCAGCTTTCGGTTTTATTATCCAGCATTCTTTTCGAAAACGAGCGCGCTGCAGCACACAAATTCAAAGGCAGATTAGGCCAATAGAGTAAGATCTTGGCAGACTCCTCAGTGCCACCAAGGCACATGGCCTAGTAGCTCAAGGGAATGCAATTGACTTTCGTGCTCGGTCGAAGGATACCCCAAAATGTCATGCTCTGCCCCCGCGTCGTTTGCGCTTCCCAAAGTAGAGGCTTCCGAACCCCATGGGGACAGTGTGGGGGAGTGGAGTTCGTGAAATCGAAACTCGGGGTTGAGTTTGCGCGAATAATCCTAGAATTGATGGCAGGTGGTCGGGGGACGCTTTCTTGGTATCTTGGCAGTAGACAGCTCAGTCCGCTGTTGTTATACATTCGTTGAAGCCAGTGCTTTTCCCCTCCTCATTCCGCTCTTCTGTTCACTCGAACTTCTCTTTCTTCTCTCTATCAAATGACCTTACGCCGTCATCATTATCAAGATTTTCACCCAATACAACACGATTGTCACTATCGCCGCCGAAGAACAGGGTATTCCCGAAAAAATGATAAAGGCCAGGTCCAGGTCCGTCGATCACGCTGAATATGGAGCATATGCTCCCGACATCGCTCTTATTCAAGCTGCCGCAGCCGCCAGCGAAGAAGAAACCAGGCTACCTCGCAAAGAGCTTGTGTCACGATATCTGCCAGCTGCCATCTATAGTATGCTTCTCAGCATGGCCCTAATCATGGAGGGTATGGACGTCGGTCTTGTCAACAACTTCTTCGGCCAAAAAGCGTATTTGAGGAGATTTGGCTGGCCAGACGCGAACGGCAAGCAACACATTCCCACTTCATGGCAGGCCGCCATTGGCAACGGCAACAACTTGGGTAGCATCATCGGCCTGCTTCTGAACGGCTGGCTGCAGTCCCGCTACGGCTCCCGAAAAGTTTACATGGGTGCCATGACCGTCATGGGCGCCACAATCTTCTGTCTATTCTTTGCAGTCAACGTCCAAATGCTCTTTGCAGCGAACATCTTGTGCGGCGTTCCCTGGGGTATCTTCCAGACCCTCACCACCGCCTACGCCGCTGAGATCTGCCCTGCCGCCATGCGGGGGTATCTCACGGCTTGGGTCTCCATGTGCTGGGGTTGTGGCTCATTCCTTGCCGCCGGCGTTCTTCGTGGCTCCCTGGGTCTTCCAGGAGACCTGGCATGGAAAATTCCTTACGCCCTCCAATGGGTTTGGGTCGTTCCCTTGTTTGCTGTTGGCTTTCTTGCCCCAGAAAGTCCTTGGTATCTCGTTCGCCGTGGTCGCATCGACGAAGCTGAGAAATCCCTACGCCGTCTTGCTCGCAAGAACTTTTACACCGAACAGACCATGGCCCAGACTTTGGCTCTAATGAGACACACCAATGAGATGGAGAAGATCGAGTCAGCTGGTGCTAGTTACCGCGATTGTTTCCACGGAACCAACTTGCGCCGCACAGGCATCGTGGCCATGGCCTGGCTTATTCAAATTCTCAATGGCCAGGCTATTTGCGCCTATGCTACGATCTTCTTACAATCAGCCGGCATGCCAGAGGTTCGAGCCTTTGACTTCAGTATGGGCATCCAGTCGGGAAACATCGTAGGCACTGCAATTGCCATTTCACTGATGGGCAGGGTTGGGCGTCGCGTCTTCTTCTTCTGGGGTTCATCAATCATCGGTCTCCTCATGCTCGTCATTGGCATCCTAGGTTTCGTCCCGGGGAAGACCAACGTTGCTCTGGCTGTGGCTGTGGTCATGATTATCGTCAATCTGACCTTTAAGCTCTCACTGGGCCCGACAACGTACACCATTGTGGGCGAGATGTCCTCGAGTCGTGTTCGGGCCCAGACTATTGTTCTTGGGCGCGCCATTTACGTCGTTGGCCAAATTGTTGTGCAGCAGCTCAATCCACGCATGCTTAATTCTAGCAGTGACTCTTGGAACTGGGGTGCTAAGACTGGACTGTTTTACTTCGGACTTTGCTGCCTCTGGGCGGTATTGATTTTCTTCTTTCTCCCCGAGAGTAAGAATCGTACTTTTGCAGAGCTCGACTACCTGTTCCAGAAGAGGACTCCGGCTCGTCAATTCGCGACCACTCCAGTGGATTGTAACACATCTCCTTTCTTTCGTTCCATTCCGCCTTGTGCTATTCCTTTACTCTATTCAATTTTCTCTGAGTTTGCTGACAAATTTGATCGCCAGTATTCGAATTGACCGGCGGCGGTAACAACGCCAAAAAGCTTGACGATGACGACTTCACCAGGAATGTCCGTGAGCTTCATTAGAAGCATGGTTAGGTGGTGACTCCCGGGGTTTAATCTATGCCAAGTATCTATTGATAAAGTGACGTCGTTATTAAGTGGTAAAGACGAATCCTATTTTACTCTCAATCGTTTGATGACCTGGTGCTTCACCAAAAAATTACATTAGGAAGTAGATCACTCGCTGGAGAAACCTTTTCAAATTGACCTGCAGGTAGGAATTCCTTATACAGAATTTCCGGTGTCAATTCTTCATATAAAGTTTTCATATGTATTGTGCTGGTATTTGGTGTTCAGTACTTCTATAAATGTCCATAGGTGGCTTCTCGTAGTCTAATTCCATGCAAGATTATATCCAGCTTGTTGCTTATTTATTATGAGTCGCAAGTAATTGCTTCTGCTTCACCGTGGTACTGGCCAGCGACCTGTCACCCTGCAGAGACACGTTAAACGTCTTGATATCTTTCTATCGGCATGTTGATTTCCCTGAACTTGGTGAGAATATCTCCTCGCCACCAAGTGACCTTTCCAGCCGGACTTTTTTTGCGCTCTGTGGAGCTATGCAGATGGGAATAAATCATCAGAGCCGGACCCAGGGCCCAAATCATGTGTATATGAGGCTTTTTGACATCCAACTCTTGTTCTCGTGGATTCTGATATCTTGCCCTCAGCTTCTTAAGGTAGGATGCCTTTGGCTGCTGTGCTTTCATCTTAATAGCGTCAGGGTGCTTACCCATCGGCGTAAGATGGTACATCTAGTCGTGTAACCTGGGTCGATGGCCTCTAATAAGATCAGGGTACGCCGGATATCTACATACACATGGCCTCTAGATTTTGTATTGAGCGTGCGAGATTGAAGTCTTTGGCGGCATGAGGCGCATCATTCTTGATGTGATTGGCAGCGAAAGATCCAGTGGAAGCTGAAAAGCTTCCAAGTGAACAGAAGTTCCAATAGCCATTTCTGGATAGATCGTCAGCAGAGACTCTCCACTTGGTTGAGCTGGCCTTAATAACGATGTGCCAGAAAGAAGTCGGGGCGGTAGTGTGAGCTTCGCTTGTGGCAAATTTTCTGATCATGTGTAGTTAGTGTAGTTCTTGATGAAAGGTTTTAATGCTTTCTTACATCATCCTCATCCATACATAAGTATTAGGCGGGCGTCGAGCTCGGCGCGAGAACTAAGATATACGCAACCCGCGAGAGCTTATCAGCTTCTCCATTTCTATAAGGTTGCAGCACATTTCCTCTTCAGTGCCAAAAAGAAGATGTTACAGACTTAACGAAAGCTCCGAGTAATCGAGACAAACTTACAGCAGTTGCCAAAATGGCGCTGCCATCAACTGCTCTTTGTATTTAGCTTTGTTAGGAGTAGCAGAATCCAGTCCCAGGCAGAATCTGGCACTAGACTTGACCCCGTTATCGGAAAGCAACTTCCAATAGTTCCCTGGCTTAGCTAACCCCGGAAAGCGATTCGGGTTGAGAGAAGGATGGAACGCGGATAGATCGATGATAACATAAAGAATTGACAAATTGGCGAATCGGATATTTCCACGTGGAAGCCCAAGAAAGTTGAGCTGGTAGAGCGTGACTATAACAGACTTAGACTTCAAAATCCTCCCAGCGGGTTTCTCGTTAATTAGCAGCGATCCCATTTGATGGATGACTCTGTCATCAAATTGCTGCAGCAGAAGCAGTGTGTTCACAATCAGATTCACCAATGACTCGATTACAAAATTCTATGCTTTTTGGCTCTTCATTATTCGTCATCTGCCAATTCAACATGTCGCCAGGCGCCAAATCGTCTAAAGCCACATCATCGGCTTTTGGGACGATATTCGTACTGCAGTACCCTCCTACATCGGAACTCTCTAAGTTCCATAGAAATCCAAAGCCGTTTCGTCTAAATAGTGATAACAAACATTGAATATTTTACAGATTGTGCCGATTAATCTTTATTGAGTGGGTAGAAGTAAAATACTTTCCATGTAGAAGGTTTACAGCTCGATTCAATTCACGACATTGAGCGGTAGCGAAATATGCTTGAGATGGAAGACTAGTATATGCGCCACCTAACAGATTGCAATTGATGCATAATAACGACAAAACAGTCGAACCGTTTCTGAGGAATCATGGTAGGAATCAGTAACTTTCTCTGGCATCGCTCTTGGCCTGGAACGTGCTGCCTACCTGACCTTGAAAACCACCTTTCAGGCTCTGAGGCTTTGAAGCTTTGAGTAATGTTTAGCCAAGCTCTGTTTATCGACGAAACCCAACTCTCAAACATGAGGCAGCGTACGTCTTTTTTCATGACGACAGACGTCTAGTCATGCACCTTGGGTAAGTAGTACCGCTTGTTTGGTTCCAATGAAGTTTCATACTGCCAATGTGGTCCTGAGTAAGCGACAGCTGCTTGTGATACAGCCAATATAACCAAGCTAAGCCCAGAAGATGAGCTTCAATACATTTGGCCCGTATTCAGAATGCCTTTCTATTATAATGACATGATTAAACTTTGCCCAACGCGTTTATGATCGTGTGAAATTCATTCGGTCTTTGTGATTCAAAGAGCAGGAGCCCCAGCCTAGATGTGCTTCTCCTGGGCATCCCTAGGTAGCAAAGAACAACAAGTCAAATCACGGTTTGACAGTTTATAAAGCGCATTCTCAGTTGCATTACAATAATTCTGCAACGTCTTTGCATATTATCGAGCCAAGGCTTAATGATTAAAGCTCCAGTCGTTGAAGCACGAGATTTGAGGCTAACCCCTCTTTTATGGATTGGGTGAAATTGGTTATGGCATAGATAACTGAAGACTAAGGTTCCACGGGGCAGCCATAATTCAATTCCCAGTCAGCTACCCCTCCTACTACTCTGTGTCTTGTATGTTTAGCTTTGCCTGTCACTGAGAGGTTAGGTCGCTTCGGAGTGCTCGTACCCACGAACGAATCAAGAGCTGCGGACAAAATAGTACGAAGAGGCGGATAGAACGGAAGTACGCTTCATCGAGTCCCACTTTGGATTGTTCACGAATTTTCAATGGCGAGACAGCGTTTCCCAAGACATTTCGGCTTCGAGAGCTTTCGGAATGTAACGAGTCGTAATACATAATCCGAACTTGCGTCACTATCCTAACGTGGTTGGGGAGCCCCCATGACGTAGCCTCTATTTTCTACAATGTCTCGTTTGGACGGGCATGCCGACTACTGGCCCGGCCGACAATGAAACTTGGGTATAGAAGGTTGCTTCTGGCCGTTTCATATTTATTGAATACATGCAATATCGATATTCATAACATCTTGATTTCTCCAATAAAGTGTTTTCAAAGCTCTGTAGGGTGCGCCCTACCCCAGATCCATTTTGGTTTAGAAGTTGATCGCTCAGAGCTAGAACACGACGTGCTTTACAGCTCTCACACTTGTTCTTCTCAGCACCGCGGTCAGAAATTGCTCCTGCGCCTCAAGCCAATCCTGCGTGGCCAGAGGATATCGTGATCAACGACTTCTCTACCCTTTAGCAGCCTGATCTGGTAGTGAACAGTGTTGGGCTTTACATCACCCTCTTGATGCCAACGATCTGTACTGTTGGCCTGCTGAAGAAGTCATCCTCGGAGAACATTATGCTTGCGGCAGTAATAAAACAATTTTGCGCTCGTGAGGGGATCTACGACACTTGGGATGTTCGTACTTACCACCGCTGGGGTATTGCGTGAGTTTCCTTGATTCCTCCCCGTCTTCGCCAATAGAGTTCGCTTATCTGAAGTCCAGCAGCGGCGCTTCTGGCTACCGGATTGTTTCTACGTATTGCCGTGGAGGCTCTTTCGACCACACCGTCTACCCAGCCAGGGGCCTGTCAGCTTCTTTGTTTGTTTGATTGTTTGATTATTTGAGTGTGATAAGATCACGTAATTCGGTCAAAACTTCATTATCCAGGTTGATCTGACGATTATTATATCACGGGTCTGGTCCTTAGATTTCATATTTATTGATAGCTGTAATCAACTGTTGTGGCTAGCCCTAGTCTGGTCTATAATGCTAGAATAAGTACACTCTGCCTTGTATCGGTGAAGGCGCTCCTCTCCTCCCGGACTGGTTGCTTTTATTGAGAAGACATTTTGCAACGCTTTACAATAATGCTGTCATGATTTGGGTTCGAACAAATAGCCTAATTTCATGATAATTATACACTGTGAAGAAAGTTGAAAAGTCAAGACACCTGCCCTTTCTTTGTTTACCTGCCGTGGATGCTCTCTCTAGAATATGGCGTTGCTGTAAGTGCCGGCGCTTTCTGGATCACTCCTAGATAGACGTTGTTTGAGTTCCATCTAGTTCTCATTAATATTCCCCTTCATACTTGCGTCAAGAAACGACGCTGTGTTGTCTTACACCTAATTTCTTTGCTTTTGACCGTAGTCCAATTGTTTTCAACGCCCAATCGTTGATAGGCCAGCTCCTTTACGGAACCATCACTAAAGGATAGGATGTACCCGCCGTCCCGCCTCTTCACAGCCTCTATAGAGGTTGCCTCTATAGCACCAGGAATAGAAACGACCCTGTTTGATCCCTCTGTGAGATCAAAGGGAGCGCCGACCTTTGATACGACGCGAACTTCAAATCGAGCGCCAGAGCTTCGATCGCTGGAGCAACTAACTTGAAACTTGATTGGGTAGGTGTTTTCAGGAAGTGGCTGGTCGAGTGGCGTTAGGCTCATGCTGATAGCATTGTCGGACCCGGCAAACATTGCAGAGTCATTGAGACTCATGCGTGTTGTGTAGATAGAGCGATCCCTCGTTGTGTCATTTCGTGCATGGTGCACATAGAATAGCTCTGTACCATTCAAACTTCTTCGCGTAACCTCTTGTGCGCCCAATTTGGCTCGGTTATTAGGAGGAGGCGATGCAACAATACTTCCGTGGCCTGTTGAGTAGATGGGAATCTCCCCATCAGGTGCTTGAGAGAGAACAGGGTTTTTCGAGGATTTCCGAAAGGGACCCAGAGGGGTTTCTGCTGTGGCAAACCCAACGCCGTAGTTTGAAGCTTCATAGTTGTTGGCACTATACGTCAACAAGTATATCGACCTCTCCTCACGGCTTTTCCGTGTGATAACTGTGCTGCCTTCCGACCAGCGACGATTCTTCTTGGTACCATTGAATTTGGTGTAATCGTCCACGTGGAAATTTTCCCAGTCTTGCGGATCGGCACCATATGAAATGACCGTTTTCCAGCCGTCTTTACGTGGAGGATTCCCGATTTCTCCCGTGCCGTTGTAGGAGGTGATGTTGGATGGTAGTTGAGTGGCATTGTTTGCATGCAGGTCGACTTGAGAAGACGCAATCTCCGGCATCGTTCGCGCAAAGGGGTCATCCCACCACTTTCGGTCCAGCTCAACCACAATAATATTTGATTCTTCGATGTATTTCCCTAGAGAAATGTCCCAGTTCCAGTTTCGGTAGGCGTTTCGCGACGTGTACAAGTAAATCCGGCCATCGTTGTCAAAGAAAATATTTGGATCGATAGTCGGTATATATGTCCCCTTTGGCGCAGCTTGTCCCTTGTCGAGACTCTCTGGGGGTAGCATTTGCTGATCATCCATGATGAGATTGATATCATAATAATCTGGATCATATGGGTAATAGCCAATTGGCTCTGGCCGAATCTCATTGAATGGGCCGGTGGGCGAACGTGAGACCGCGATTCCTAGCTTAGACGGCTCCTCGAACTTGGAGTATCGGAAATGGTCCTTGGCCAAATCTTCTCGTAAACGACCAGCGAAAATAGAAAAATACCATCCCGTTCTCTCGTTGTAGTAGGTTTCAGGGGCCCAATACCAATCTCGGGCCCAGCATGCTTGGCCGCCATCTACCCGTTTCATCTGATCATCATAGCAAGCTTTCAACACACCGCCGGGGTGTTTACGCCATGTTGAAAGGTCCGGGCTGATGTAGACAGCAAAGTGGTAACCCTCGTCGGCTCCTTCGGTGGAATACGCATAATACTGGCCTTTTTCGGAGTCGTAAAAAACATAAGGGTCCGCGGCTGCATGACGCGCCGAATTGTAGAACTGGGGGCCTTGGCCACTTTCGCTGTTAGAGTCGGTAATCACAACTGGTGGTAGCAGTGCTGCTGCTGCAAGGAGAGCAGCAAACAACCGCATATTGGCAAAAGAGTCCCAGACCTGGAAGCAGTAGAATCGTCAGGAAGAGAGTCGGCCAAGAAGATAATCGTCTGGTGTCTAGGAGATACTGGCCACCCTCTTATACCATTCTTCCTCAGCGCTCTGCCCGCCCCTCTTTTACATGCGACATACGACAAGAGCCCGAGCACCAGCAATCATTCGTCCCATTGCACCACTGAACCCCTCGTCCGTTGTATGGTAAACAAGGCCCGGCCCTTTTGGAGACCCATAATTTCCCCTCACACTCGTTGATTCTGTTTGGTGGGTGCGTCATCGTTCATCTGGGCACACGACCATTTTCCGTTCGATCCCACGATCCCTTTTCATTGGAGTTAGTAAAGGATCGGAGTTCGTGTTGATGTACAGTGAGCGCTAACGGAAAGTGCTTCAGATGTCCAGCTTGCAATGGCGTTCAATATTCACTAGACTAAACATTGTCGCAACGCATGTCGTTCTAAAGCTAGGACTTAGAACTTGGAAGCTAGGACATACCAAATACGACCTAAAAACTTCGGATGTTGTCGAATTGAACCTTTCGAAGGAAATAAGAGAGGTGGAAAAAAAAAATGATAGCACATCTTACATGTAGGCTGCGCATGGGTACACATACTTATAGAGATGATATGTAGAACCATGGATATCACGCCAACAACCTCAATCGAGGATCCAATCGCTACTAGATAGTATTTATGTCCTGACAGATAAGGCAGGTGTTGTCTTCCCGTTGAAATGCTTCCCAACTACCCTGTAATCAACTACTTCCCGGTTCAAAATTGTTCCGAGCCATGGTGCAACATCCTCCTTCTCAATGATGCCGGAAATTTGACTTTGATGGGAATGCTGTTTACTTATCTTTTCACTCACTTGTAACGTCTTCTATTGTGGATGCTAACCCTATCGATGATTGGATTCTTCTTAATCATCCGAATGGATTTATGACCGTATGTTAACTATGAAAGGGAGGATATGCTAGATCACAATCTGTAGTCTGAAATCAGGCGATTGACAAACCGTGAATTGGAAGGGCTTTCTGGCATGAATACCCCCTCCGACACAAAAGTTATCTTCAATATTGTCTGTAGATAAGGGACTCAGTCAACTGTGATAATCGGCGGCGGAATGAAGGATCTCAAGCGAACAAAACACCGATCGATAATTCAAGGCCCGAGGCCGCCGACTTGCAAACACACGCAAGTAGCTTTTATTCTAGAATTCTTCCCCGCAAAGAGCTGGGGAATGCGGGGTTCAACCAAACGACGCTTGGCCATGCGGGGTGCAGACCTTACCCAGTCACGTCAGGCTTAGGCTTGCCTTGTTCACAACCTCCGAGGATGATATATTTGCCGTTTGCAGTGGGCCAGCTGTTGGAGACTCTCAATTGAACGGTACCTTAGGGTAAATACAATTCCGCCTCGGCACTAAGCCGGTTATTCAATGTCGCGGACTCTGATTTATAGGACACTCAGATTTTTCCCACATTGATCCACGACAAGAATGGAGCAAAACTTCGGCGTCTCTGAGAGAGTTTTGAAACCTTTACTCGAGTATCTGTCCTTGTCTACTTGACCTCTCATTATGCGGGTCTCGTACTCGCTCGTAGGAAACTGACCTCCTGGCACCTTATTTTCCCAACCATAAGTTGTCCCAACATGGCGAGTTCCAAAGACACAATCTCCTTTGCTATTATTGGCACCGGTCTGATCGGCCCGAGACATGCCAGGAATGTCCTACAGAGCTCCTTAGCAGAGCTTGTTGCAGTGGTCGATCCCACGCCAGCTGGAGGCCTACTGGGAGCTGAGCTGAACGTGGCACACTACGATTCCGTTGATGACCTCTTGCAATCGAAACATTTACCACAAGCTGCAATTATTTGCACTCCAAACCATACGCATGTCGCTGTGTCTAAGCAGCTTTCTTCCAGTGGTGTCCATGTGCTGATCGAGAAGCCCATCTGCTCCAACATCACTAGCGGCACTGATTTACTGAGTCATCTCCAAGCCACCAGAGTCAAGATACTCATCGGGCATCATCGACGATTCAACCCCTACATCATCAGTACAAAGAAAGTGCTCGAATCGGGCTCTCTTGGCAAGATCATAGCTATCAGCGGGCTTTGGACAACTTTCAAGCCCGGTGATTACTTTGAGGCCCCCACCGAGTGGAGACAGGGAAAAGATGGAGGAGCCGTCCTTATCAACGCAACCCACGAAATCGACCTGTTACATCATCTTCTAGGACCAATCACAAGAATCCATGCGGAGAAGACTACCTCGCAGCGAGGTCATGAAGCTGAAGAAGGTGCCGCTCTTACAATTCGGTTCAAATCAGGCGTTGTCGGCACGTTTCTCGTCTCGGACAACGTCCCATCGCCCTACAACTTTGAGGCAGGGACGGGGGAGAACCCGCTGATTCCCAAGACGGGGCAGAACTTTTACCACATATTTGGCTCTGAAGGAACACTCAGCGTACCTGACTTGTCGATCTGGTCGTACAGGGGCACAAGCAAGACGTGGCACTCAGAGATGGCAAGAAAGAACTTGACGGTAGAAGACGGGATCCCGTTTGAGCTGCAGCTTGCACATTTCTGCCGTGTTATCCGGGGCAAAGAATCGCCTAGCTGTTCAGCGCAGGCAGGCCTTGCTGCATTAATTGTTTGCCAAGCGATCAAAGAGGCATTGGAAGCAAACAGCACGGTGGATATTCCGGCCTACGATTTGTAAGTTCTTCGTACCTTGGCGGAGGTACTCTACGAATAGTTAGTCGTACCTACCTCAACAACGATGCCATCGTCCCGTGTCCATTACGGGGCTACTTTTAATGTTGAAACAATAATCCGGCGAAGAATTTGAGAAAAGAATTGAAGGTGAGTGTACCTTAAGTCAGAAGCCATCTCGTGCATGTCTAGGTATCATCATGCATGTCTGCGGGCTACCGTGTTTCTTAGAGGTTTTCTAATAGACGGGAATAAGGATCATAAATGGCGGGCCGCTGAATGGTTGCAGGGTGCGTGTGGGGCCAAGCTCGCGGCTAGCTGCATGCAGTCGCAGCTGCCTGTGATGGCAGTGACATCAAGCTGGGATGACCCTTCCTCCGAAGATGAAGGCGACGGACAAACACAAGCAGGAAGGACCCCTTTTGCTACGGCCCCGAATTCTGATAACAGTCAGGCCTGTTGCTTCCTTTTCGCTTCTTGTCCTTTCTTTCACCTTAGCGCTAGTGATCTTGCATTGGGCTGAATCCGTCACTTCGCGCTAGCAACAGACCCCGCGATAATTGCCTTGCTTCGTTGGCCTTTCTCCCTCCACTCTGCGTGTCTTGCCCCGCTTCACGACGAACCTGATCTGTCGCTTTTCTCCTACTCCGACAAACGAGACAAGACGCGCTGCGACTGTTACAAATACAATCGTTTTTCCAATCATGTCCCCTGCAGGTCTAAACGGCACGAATAGTGCTTCCAGTGCCAATGGCCAGGTGAACATTGAGGGTATGTTACCTGGCCGTCGCGGCTTCTCCCTTGCCACCCTTTGCTGATTTTTCTGCGCAGACTTGGGCCACGTCGAGACTCCCAAGGTCGAGGGAACATGGACCGTGGAGAAGGCTTTGGGAATCTCTCCAGGGACCGCAGCACCTACAGAGGCCGGCTCACCGCTCCCGTACTTCCACCTGATTGAGCGCCTGAAGACCACAAAGCGTGAGGGTTGGCGCCGCTTCGGCATCGCAAGGTATTCTGTCCCCTCAGTCGCAAGATATACGATGTATGTTTTGGCATCCGCTAATGCCTGGACCTACACAGAGGAGAGTCCATCGCCGACCACATGTATCGCATGTCACTCCTGTCGATGCTCGCCCCGCCCGCTCTTGCACCCCGTCTCGACCTCGCGCGATGCATGAAGATGTGCCTGATCCACGATATGGCCGAGTCTCTGGTTGGAGACATCACGCCCGTCGATGGCGTCCCGAAGTCCGAGAAGAACAGGCGCGAGGCCGAGACGATGGACTACATTACGAATAACCTGCTCGGTAGCGTCTACGGTGGGATCCCGGGGGCCGAGATCCGCGAGATCTGGCAAGAGTACGAGGACTCCCAGACTCTGAACAGTCACTACGTACACGATCTGGACAAGATGGAGCTGCTTCTCCAGATGATTGAGTATGAGAAACGTGGCCAGGGCAAACTCGATTTGGGCGAATTTGCCTACGTTGCAACCAAATTCATATTGCCCGAAACCAAGGAATGGGCGGATGCGCTGCTGAAGGAGCGAGAGCAGTTCTGGGGCATCCAGCATCACGTTCATGGCGAGGCCGGCACCGAGGGCGGCGTCCAGGAGGAAAGGCAACAGCAGCAAGATGATTACTACGAACGCTAAGGAGGCGAGCGCGGAATGATGGACTTGTGGTGTCGGTTGGTATGGAAATACCCTTGCGTTGATGATAAGCTGTGGAAGCATTCAGCGGTGGTGGTCGCTCCGGAGCTGGGCGCCGTGCTACATGGGACAGATTCCGGCGTCATGGAGGGGTAGGGCTACTGACCGGCTACTGGCACAAGTTGGTTGAGTTGCCTCGTATGCGTAAGATAGACAATACCTGAGGTTCGGAGGGAATTTGAGCAGACAATGACGACTTCTATACATTTAGACTCGTGTGAAAGCGCAGAGACTTGAGAGTTTCGCGATGCAACGACGCCTTTACTAATATCGACGGCACGGCGCACCGCCCAATTGATCTGCCCCTCTGTTTACATTCCCGCTGAGCCACTCGCTCGGGCCTTAAGACGATCACCCACCCCAGCAACCGATGACGCCTTGCCCCTTTGAGACAGCAAGAGCCTCAGACCACCACAAAA
>NW_019173220.1:0-21900 GCF_001831195.1 Colletotrichum orchidophilum | reverse complement strand
AATTCTACGTGCAATACATGCTGGATCGATAAATGATGCATGATTTCCTGGCCAATTGCGAATATCGCCGCTTCGCATCTATGTGCCAGCATTAGCTTGTGCGCCATATCTTGTACCTTCCGTTCATCTGTGCTACCTTAGACTTGTTGCCACGTGATGAATTCTCGATTCGTATCCTCGAGCCCTGTGCCTCTTACCTGAGTCCATCCTTTCCAGGAGGGCCTGTGGAAATACCATGGGTGGATAAATATGATCTTTATCACATGGCAATGTCAGCAAGCGCATAACAATGAACGGAATTAACAACACACAATGAAAGTTCCGAATTATGTCTCCTCCTCTTTCGTCGATGGGACCAGTTCTTGTGCCGTTGCTTCGTTTCTTCCCGCTCACGATGTTCTCCTGGCTGTGGCGGCGGCGCTCGAGACTTCGACAGGTCCATTCAAGATTCTTCTCGCCTGCAGATGATCGGCATCATCATTGTGCTGCTTAACTACAGTAGCCAGCGAAAAGGGCTTCATCCCTTTCACAACTCTCTGGTGTCTTTCCGCACGGACATGTAACCTCCTTGGCGCTTACACAAGATGAAATGTTATTTTATCAATTGAAGTACATTCAACAGCCCAAATAGGCTAGACCGATGTGCAGTTCCTTTTGGCTGCTAGTCTCAGAAAATCCACTTGTGCAAAGGATCCGCTGCAATACACGTAATGCAGGGGATCACGATTTACAGATCCTAGTCGGTCTGGGGGCGAAGCACAACATCCATATCTTTTACAGCAAGCTGTAATGAGGCGATTTTGTCAGATAAATTTGTAAATCGCTCGTTCTGTGACCCTAGTACGGATAAAAGGCCGTTCTGTGCCTGTTGATGGTATGAGATAGCTTTGCTATTCTCGCCAAGCTCCTCAAACATAGAGCCAAGGTCTTGAAGTGTGTTCAAGGCGGGAATATACGTCTTTATGGCGTCTGGTCCTAATATCTTTTCGTAGCCTTGAAGAGCTCGGTCGGAGTAGAGGTTGCCTAGATTGCCGACCGTCGCGAGTGTTGATGTGTGGCCAGGCCCAAGTGCCTTCTCCTTGCCTTGAAGAGCCCGTTCGTACATGGCCTCGGCCTCTTTCAGTCGGCCCTGGCCCGAGTAGAGAAGGCCTAGGCAATGAACTAAGTCGAGTGTTGACGTGTGGTCTGGTCCTAATGCCTTCTCGTAGCCTTGAAGAGCCCGGTCGTACATCGCCTCGGCCTCTTTAAGTCGGCCCTGGTCCGAGAAGAGGTTGCGTAGTGCATGGAACACCCACGCATTATCTTTCAACTCGATAATGGTCTCTAACATCTTGACGCATCGGTCGACATGTTGTAAGAGGCGTCGTTGGACTATCCAGTATTTGCCTTTTTCTTGGCTAGAGACGTGGGAGGCTACACATCGTACCGCGATTCCGGCGAGCGCTTGGCTACACTAGTTTCTGTATTGAGCACGTGGATCGTCCAATGCATGAACACACCCATGCATGCTGTACCCTGTCGATTCGGACCCCAACTCCTGGCTGTCGGTATTTCGCTCCGCTAGTCCGTGTTCACATAGAACGCTCATTACTGCGTCAAAACCACGCTTGTTCTACGTCGTCTTGTGGGGGCAGGGCAGCTCTTCCGCTTCCCCTGCCCGCATACGTTCGTAGCATAAATCTTGGTTATCAAAATATGCGAGATATTCCACGTAGAGTATAACGCCTGATCGTACTCCATCAACTCTGGACTTTCCTGCTGTAATCGCAACCATGCCTTTTCATACATCTCAAGATCTTCCTTGCAGCTAGTTGCTACTTGGTCTAGGTAGGCCCCAGCTGTTGCGAGTGCGAGTGGAAGCCCATCAAGCCGTCGCGCAAGCGTGATGGCATCGGGATCTGTTTGACCACTTAGTCGCATGTAAACTGTCATCTAAGCCGCTTGCCTTCAACAAGATTGTCACGTTCAGATGTTGATGTAAGTATCGCTAAGCTATCGTTGACATCCCTCAGCTTGCCTAGCGGAATATGTTTGCCGAGTTTCACCGTTGCAGTTCGGGTGGTGGTGATGACGGCACCATGGTCGGTCTCAGGGAGGTAAGATCGAATATCGTACGCCTTTGAGACGGCTGAGCCGGAGAGCGTCTTGCCTGGATCAGACCCGCCATCTGCTGTTCCTGGTCTCGCACTGCTTGCGATTCCGTGACGACGATCAGACCTAACGTCATCATAATTGTCATAGACGACAAGCCAACGGTCGTTCTTGGGTTCGTTCAACCACAATTTGACTGCCTCTAATGTCTCATCAAGGTCCTTATTTGCCATGGCGCTTTTGATATACACTACGGACTGATGTTGGCGTAAAATTCGCTGAGCCGCTCGGTAGAAACTCTGCTTCAGCGACGTCTCGTCTTTCGCGTTGATCCAAATTGCAGCTGAGTAGTCGGTGCGATGCTGCTTGGTGTAGGCTATAGCTAACTGGGTCTTTCCCACACCACCCGGGCCATGTAGGACGGCGGTGCGACGTTCGCCAGTCCACTCTAATGCCTCATGCAAGCATCTGAGTTCAACGCCTCTGGCCACGAAGCGATTCACGCCGCTGACTTCCGATATGCTAGGGGCAAGTGCAAATGAGGTAGCAGCTGGGTCATTTGCACTGCCATCTTATAATATAACTTTATTAGCATACGATTGCTAGTACTCAGACCCTCAACTTTAGAGCCTCCGATGACTAGCTATTTGATTTCCAGCTACTTGCTCCGCAATGCATCTAGGCGCGCCCGTAGTTCGCTGTCGGCGTTGGATTCAGAGGGAACAGGTGTGGAAATGGCCGTCAACTCACTCTGCTTCAGTGCTTTCTTGTACATGTCCCTGATGTTGCTTCGTACTCGCTTTAGGTTGTCTTGGTCTGATTCAGCTCCACCAAACTCACACACCATGCTGTGGTTGGCATCCAGTTTGACGACATTCTCGTGATCGCCTGGCATGTTTAGCTGAGCGCTCTCCCTTGGGACAACCTGAAAAGAGGCGTAAGCAATAGCTCAATACGAGAAGAGAAGCGCTTACGTTATCAAAGCCTCCCCAGAAGGATGCGATGTCGTACTGCAAGAGCTGATGCCTCCAGTGCTCGTTCATAATATCTGAGAAAATGCTCCCCTGCTTCAATGTCTCCAAAACATCATCGCCTTTCTGGAAGCCTGTCGCCGTAGCGATGTTGGCAGCCAGACTTCCAAGACTCACCAGCTTCCAGTCGCCGTGATGGGGTGTTGCGAAGAATGCCAACCCCCTGGTGGCGTTTTTAATAGGTGTGTATTTGGGGTTGTTGTGTGCGTTGATGAGTGCCTGCTTGATCAACAGCCCGCCCATGCTATGTCCCAAAAAGAGTATCGGTCGAGATTCAACATCTTCCCGCTCCAGCCGGAGGTCGTTGGCTTTGTCGATGAAGGTGCTTCGATCCTTCCCGTACACGGCGGTGGCATTGTACTGGTAGATAAAGATCCTCGAATCGGGAACGTACTTGGGAAGGTCGTCACGGAGCCAGAGGCGTCCTGTAGGCCCTGACGGGGTTCGCCAAGTGTCCCACGCGTGATCGGCATCGTTCTTAGATCGGGGGTTCAGGCCGTGCACGGCGATGATGCTGCGCTGATTAGCCACGTCGAGACAAAAGGGTATTCAACGTACTCGATCTTTACCGCATCCTCATCAGCGTTCTGTTAGGTGAAAGTTGGCGAAGTGGCTGCAATAGGAGGTTACTAAATATTCTGATTACGGATCGTTTTTCTTACCATCTTATTCGTCGCGTTGGTGCGTTACCTTGTCTCGTTATCTCGTGTTGACCAGAACCTTTGCTGTTGACTTTGAGATTGGGCAAGTTGAAGCAGAGGTCAATCCTCAGACTCTTATCGAGGCGGGTCAAATGACCCCACCTGTGCAGTTGTGCCTCTAGCATTGCCCAGTCAACATCAAGCTCATCAAACCGCTTGACTAGGTCGCGCTGTGAGCGGTCAGTGACAAAGGTCTTGGTCGATGGCAGCTTTCTGTCGGGAACGCCCCTCAGCTTGGCTTTCAAGCGCGTCTTTCAGAAAACATCGGGCGGGACAACGATTGTTTGTTCGGAGTCTTTGGTGACCATTCGATTGTTGGCAGTCAGTTTCCACTCCACTGAGTAAGGCACATGAGCGGGCTGTGGATCATTGTATTCTGGGTCGGGAGGCTCCGATAGCCGACTCATCCACATATCCTGGTTGGCAGCCGACCTGCTTTGCGGGGAAGAATCGCCATTGTCCGACTCATCGGTTTCATTCAGGTCAAACACAGAGGGGCTTCGAGTGTTCCGGTCGAAGAGATGGTTTCAAGACATTTTGGTAAAGTACGTTGGATGGACGTGTGCATAGAAAAGGAATAAGAAAAGTCCATGGTTGCGGTGGATCGCACATGATCATACGCAGGGGACTGGCCTGGTCATTGTCTACACTACAACTTCTATGTATGGAACTGATTTTGGCGGAGATGTTTCTGTCCTGGGTCCTGAATGTGCTTCAACTTGGATGAAGGGCGTCGGCTTAGCAGGATCCACAAGACAAATGTCCGTTCCCCACTTTGTTGGTCATCTTGGCCATGGCCAAGTAATCCAAAAAGGGCGGATCGGCAAAATTAGACTCACTCTTTGATGACATCAAAGCCAGTTTAAACTCTTGTCATACACGGACCCTGGAAGAAGATCTGGATGTTGCTGACTTCCAGGATCCAGTTATCCAGAGAGAGCCACGACTGGCGCAAGCTTTCGGGAGTCAGCTGGATTTCAGGTGAGCCATTTGCCGGGTCACATGACATGCAGCAGTCTGTCACTTTGCAGAGTGAATCGACCGTTCGGGGGTTCTACTGTGCTAGGCTGACCAGCCCTGTTGTACTTTCTAAATGTTATCCATTTCGAATTTTTATCACAGGCTCGTAGTGAAATTTCTCAAAGCGTGTCGGGCGAATAGATGACATGATCTCAAGCGAAAGATGATTGCACCTATGTGCAAGACCGAACGGGGAAAAGACCAATAGCACCGCGTGAACATAAGCAGGTTACAAGCACTTGAAGCAGCATAAGCTAACATTTGGCAGGGGAAAATGCTGTGCATAATCCGTTTTCCAAAGACTTGGATCAAGTGGGGTGAAAGCTGTCAGCAGGGCCTCCATGGTGGGCCGGTACATCAGTGTGAAATCAGACTGTGTTGGTCAGAGCCAACGTGCGAGCCGTGCCAACTAACCTGAATCGCTTGAGAGCGAAATTGATGACGTCACTGCCATATTGCACGAATTGACGGAGTAAGTCATGGTAATGATCGAGCGGCCCAGGTGCCAAGAGTACCTCACATGCATAGTGCCAGTAACCCTTCCCCCGAAGGTCGCTGTCCACGCTGAGCACTGACCACCGTATACCCTAGAGTAGGTTCCGACAACGGAGCTAGGGAAAAGCGCCAAGATCGCACTTCGTCGGCCAAAACTTTTCTAGCAATCGAAACCGTGTCCGATTCATACCAGCAGCTGTTTGTAGCCGGAAGCATCTCCACAGCCAAAAATCAGCAGACTTCTGTGGCTAAGTTTGGGGCCAGTATCTTCGTCACCGGCGTGAGTCCTCGAGGTAATGCCCTATCGCGGCAGATGTTGCTTTCAAGACGGCGTTGCCACCAGCATGGTGATGACATCCTCCTTTGAACCTGTCGCCGTATTACTGTAGTGTCCCCTCTGCACCGACCGCGGTCTGGGCGCACAGGCCAGGGGCACCCCAAGAGACCTTGATGTACAAGCATAAGCCAAAATTGTCCGTAACTTCGTGTGAAATCTAGATGGTAATGCGACACGGTACTGTATATCGACAAAAGTCTCGCTGAGAAGTGCATTTAGTGGAGACCTGATGGGGCATCTCACTGTGCGACTGACGATAAGTTAGGAGATCCATTTTGGACATTTGGTTCACGACGGAGACGCCTTGGTTCTCATCTGCTCCTGGCATAAGCTATTTCTGGAGTAATCAACTCGGATCGCACTGTCAAAACGAGTCCGTGAGCGCAGAGAACCAAAAGAGTTTAATTCAACAAGATATGCTTTTTGCACGCGGCTGTACCGGAGACGTGTTCTAGCCCTTCTTGACCGGGCCCAGCTCTCCATGACATCGTTGAAAATGGCTTCAAACTCGGTTGTCACGCGGGGAATGCTGCAAACGCGTGAACAGGCTCTGCATGGCCCTTGGGACAGAGTGCATCAAATACTTATGAGCGGGCTCAGTCGACATAACTCATCTTCTAATGACAATCACACAGCAATTCCACACATAGTCCGTTTCATGTTTGAAACGTAGTCCAAGACAATGGAAGAACCACAGGCTCATCGAGGAATTTGCTCCACCGAAACGGAAATTTTCTTCAAAACCTTGCAACATGAAGTGAACCTGGAGGATCGTCCCGACGCTCGTTCTCAAGTTGCACTCACTGCCCACAAAAAGCGATGTATAAGACAGGTTCTGGAACATCGGGGCTTTCATGCTGCCTTTCATAGATTGTCGCGCATCCCAGGAATGTGGCCCGGACTTGTGGTTGGAACCCTTCACAAACTCATCAGCCTGAGATGCGACGAGGTTTGCATCGAGCCCTCCTGCTTCTCTTGAAGAGATACACTTACCATGTATGCAGGAATTACTGAGTTACCTCCACTTCATCTATGATAC
The DNA here is from genome assembly GCF_001831195.1 of Colletotrichum orchidophilum. Taxonomy (NCBI): domain Eukaryota; kingdom Fungi; phylum Ascomycota; class Sordariomycetes; order Glomerellales; family Glomerellaceae; genus Colletotrichum; species Colletotrichum orchidophilum. The sequence goes on along the minus strand of NW_019173220.1, from coordinate 15,186 downwards.
TTGGTTGCAACTTGTCGGAGGCAATGAAAGTGAATTGGAGAAGATCGACTGGATTACCGTCGAAGCTGTTCAGCTTAGGTGTCCGAAATATTCTGCGTCAGATGAGCGAGCGCTCCGTGGCATCATTCTCAGAGGCGACATCTTTGGTAATTTCGGGCGTGCCGAGCGGCTAGCAGCATTTGCGAAGGTGTGCTCGTTCGATTTCCCGATTCCATCTCTGTCAACTTTTTTCAAAGATTTCGGATATCTCGAACGGTGCGGCAATAGTATGAAGCATCTAGTCCCTATGAAGAGAAGGGGCCCGACCGTTCGGAGGATGCTCCTTCAGAGCTTCAACCCACCGGCCTTGCCAGCACAGTCAGAAAGCCCGCTCATGGATGAATTCGATAATCTTGAGGCGCAGTTTCAACTTGCCATGAGGCGACTTTGGCTGTTCGCGATGAGGGAATTCCACTCCATTCGCACTGACCCTAGCCTTTTGCCAAGATTTGCAAGTCTAGCTGTTGAACTGGGCTTTGACAATGATGAAATTCGTTCTCTCAAAGAGCTTTCTCCTCATCGGGAGATAGCAAGGCAGGCAATGGCACTAGTCCGGTCTTCGCAGGATCAGGATTACAACTCCGTTGCAGACGAGGCTATCATTGGTCAAATTGCTCAAGCATTTTCCGGACACCAACATGGGCCAAAAAGACAAACCTACAGTGCTTTTACCACCAATGCAACCACAGCGAAGATGGACGTGCGCCCATGGCTTGATTCCAAAGCGTATTTGATGGACCGCCCGAATCTTGTCGTTGAGATCCTCGACCAACAGCCACTCGTTAAAAAAAAGGAAGTCACGAGTTTATTTCTTCTACGGTCGATCTACAAAGCCATTTTCCACGAAGACTTCCATGAAGGTACACAGGCTAACAAGGGCATAACCTATCTTGAAGGTGGAAGCAGTGGAAGAGTAGAGCCAAGCCACAATCAAGATCATCAATATGTCCGGAATCACCGGACAAAAGAGTTACAGGACCATGCGGCCACACGGCAGGCAGATGCAGCAGTCAATCTCGATTCCACGGAGATAAGAACGCGACGGGTTAGACTGCAGATCACTCAAGCGGGAACTTTTCGCGACGAGCGCTATGTAGATATACATCTTGACGATGAAAATGGGCCGAATCGAATCGGAAGCATCATTCAACAGTTAATGGTAGAGTACCGGGTACTACCTTTCTCCCCGATAGGCTCCCCGCTGTTGTCGGAAGAATGCTATGGAGAAATTGTGCAAAAAGGCCACGACTGCCTGTACCTGACAGATGACAGGCGGGGAAAAATTCTGGTTCAGGAATCTTGATGCACAAATTGACATAATTGAGCTTATGCCAACCATAATCCAGCATCCGAGCTTGTCCGTGAAGGTCCTAAGAAATCTCGACCATCTCTCACCGTTGTCCTCGTGCCGTCCCATGCGCGTCCTCGTGCCGTCCGACCTTGTCCTCAGGCCGTCCAGCCTCAGTGACGTCCTCGGCGCGTCCTTGTGCCGTCCCATGCGCGTCCTCGTGCCGACCGACCTTGTCCTCAGGCCGTCCAGCCTCAGTGACGTCCTCGGCGCGTCCTTGTGCCTTCCCATGCGCGTCCTCGTGCCGACCGACCTTGTCCTCAGGCCGTCCAGCCTCCGCATCGTTTCCCAGTGACGTCCCAGGCGCGTCCTCGTGCCGTCCAAACCTGTCCACCGTAAACGTCCTCAGGACGTCCGAGTGACGTCCCAGGCGCGTCCTTGTGCCGTCCGAGCCTGTCCACCATCCTCCAGTGACGTCCCAGTGACGTCCCATGCGCGTCCTCGTGCCGTCCAACCTTGTCCTCAGGCCGTCCAGCCTCTGCATCGTTATCCAGTGACATCCCATGCGCAAAATAGTTACTGTGGGTTCTACTTCAAAGAATCCATCTTCGGCTCTGAATAGCAGGCTCCAATCCATCTAAGTACGTGGTGGTCTGTATACAGTATGAAGAGATAAAAAACGTTACATCTACTGTACAAGAGAGCAATTCAAACGCATCATGCGGTTGAGGTCGACATGGACATGAATGTTTGTCCGCGTACATACATACATAGTTTACTACGCCTTGGCTAAGCTATTTAGGGCTCGTACGGTTACCTATATATTCTCCACCTTCGTTCATATCCTTGCCTCCCAGAAGCCCATACAAGTCTCGTCCATCTCCGTATGTGTCTTCTTCAGTTTTCCATGCCGATGCTGCGATTGCTTGGGGGGGGGGGGAGTAGCGGGCTATCTTGAGGTCATTTCCCAAAATGATGTTCGGCGTCCTATCGTCGGCGGCCGAAGCTAGTCCTGCTGTCGATGGCATGAGGGTTCGTGGGGCATCTCCGGTTAATGTGATGATGTGAGCTGTGTGTGGTTTTGCCGCTGGCTGATCTGTGCATCCAGTCTCTCCGTGCTCTTGGCGAAGTTGATCGTTTCTTTGACAACATTTACGCTTGGCAACCAATCCTGAGGGTCGGACGCACTCTTTCCTCCGAGAGAGTGTCTGCTGTGCCATCCACTGTGTGCAACGAAAGAGGAACTGCTCTCCCGTTTCTGCCGCTTGTCCACAGGCACACTGCGCCAAGGCAGTTGCACCGATCTGGTGCAGATACCAATTCAGTCGTGCCATTCCGGTGCGTAGTTGCGCTAAGATGCTGGCTTCTTTCCATGACAGTCCGTCATATAGCTTACGTGTGTGGTGTCCCGGAAGAGTTATGTCGATCTTCTTCGAATATGCTCCTACGTTATCGGGCAAAGCTCCGTACGTCTGAGCGCTGTCGAGTAGGCTCTGGCCGGTCGCTTCTGCGGTGTCTTGTCCGCTTGGGTACATTCCTTTGCTGCTGCTTTGGCTGCTTGCGACAGGTCTGACTCTATCGCTGATGGAAGCCAGAAGATAGTGACTCTGTTGCCTCGTCTCTGCAGAGTTTGCACGTTGGCATAGAGTTGTCGAATCTCTCGTTGGCCTGACTGCTGCCGCGGGTTGCGCATCACTGCGACTGTCGCTTTGTTGCGGGTGAACAAATGGATAGCCCGGTAACCGAGTCTCTCTGGGAGCGACTTCACCGCTTCTGCCAGTGCCGCCAGCTCTGTCTGCTACATACGGGTTTTGCTCCGTTCTCTGACCGAATGTGCGCGAGGCCGTCATGATGCCGCCGCCCCCTCTGAGAGATGCGGGCAGCGTCGTCGCTGTTCCAAAGCCCACAACCCCATTCCTTGCCGAGCTCCCCGTCGCAATTCTCACTGCCCATCCGGACCGAATTGCCTCAGAGGCCTTGACCATGTCGTCGTCGACTGCTATATCAATACGGCCTTCCCAAGGAGCAATCGGATACCCTTCAATAGTCTCCAGCTTGTCAAGGGGTTGGCCGCGATAGGCCTCCGCTATTGACTGGAAGGGTGATGGAAACCGTCTAAAGGCCACCGCCCGCAGACGTCGAAGCGGATGGGTCTTAGGAACGTTTCGCATCCGTACCCAGAATGTGGTTGATTTTCTGTCGTATCTCTCTTGGGCCGATTGTATGCTTGCCTCCGCTTCAGCAACCGCCGTGGCCACTGTGTTGAAGGTTCCCACGATCGCTTGGGCGCCGATCCTCTGCACTCGGCTGATCACCCTCATCTGCGCTGCTCGACATCTATATCTCCAAACTTTCGAAGTCAATTGTCGGCGCCACAGCCGCCACGAAAAGCTGTCTAGCCGTTGCTGGAGACAGGCCTTTGAGCCGCCTCAGCCCCAGCATAGCCTTCAACCCCTTTGTCGTTGCGTCTGCGATGTGCTTCTCAAAACGCAGTTTCGTGCCCATCGTCACCCCGAATACTTTGACATGGTCCTTTGGCTGGACAGTGTCCCCTTTAATGACGAAGCTGGACGAGTCTGCGGGCAGTCTCCGGCTGCGCGTGAAGTGGATGATAGCTGTCTTGTCGGGTTCGAACGTCGCCCCGCTTCGTCGTTCCCAGTCGAGGGCTCGATCGATGATGTCCCGGATTCCTTGGCGTTTTGCTTCTCGCGATCGGCCGGTGACCCACGCCGTATAGTCGTCGACGAAGGCGAGCGCGCCCCCGCTCTCGTCGATCTGGTGCTGTACGAGGTAGGCATTGAAGAGGAAGAGTACGGGTGACAGTGGCGAGCCCTGAGGCAGGCCGGCCTGTGGTAGTGAACGAGCCTCAGACTCGTGACCGTTGACCAAGATGCTTGCCGTTCTGTGAGAGCAGAGGGCATCGACTCATCTCACCAGCTTCTCGGGGATACCCCGCGCCCTGAGTCTTTGAAGTAGCCTCTCTTTGTACACACCATTGTATGCTCCCTTGACATCGAAGCTGACCAGACTGGCCACCTTTCTCTTTCTCCACGCCCTGTAGATATACTCCTGCAGCAATACCAACGCCTGCCCTGCCGATCTCTGCTTGCGAGCACCAAGTGGCTCGTGGGCAGGAGGCCGAACGCCTCGACAGCGTACGGGATGCGCTCTGCCAGAACTGACTCCAGCACTTTTCCGGGCGTCGAGAGAAGCGAGATCGGTCGCCAGGCCTTTGCTATACCGTAGTCGCTCCTGTTTGGTTTCTTGAGCGGGATGATCTTTGCGTGCCTCCATTGCCTCGGCAGCACCCCTTCTTTCAATGACGTTTGGAAGAGTGCAAGCACCTTCTCCTTCACCACCGGCCATGTGTGCTTCCACACTGCCATCGGTAGGCCGTCTTCTCCGGGAGCTTTCCACGACTTTGCCGTAAAGAGATATTTCTCGATTTCTCCCAGAATGAGTTTGGGGAAGGGTACCGGTGATCTTTGTGACCGCTCCCCCTCACCCTCGATCGTGCTGGGGAGAGTGGAAAGAGGAGGGAAGAACGAGGAAAGCAGCTTTTCAGCCTATTCTGCGGCGTCTTCCGTTGGGGAGCCATCGGCTCTCTTCAGTTGGGGGATCTGGTCGAAAGATGCCCCTTTGCCAGCGTCGAGGTATTTCGCGGCTTTCCAGGTGTTGGAGTCGGCCAGAATTTCCTCCCAACGGCTTTTCTCCTGGTGTCGGATGGCGTCGTGATATTGCTTGGCTGCCGAGCGTGCGCGTTTTTTAAGCTCGGGTTGAATGTTACCTGCCCTTCACTCCGCCCTCGCTCGGTTTCTCTAGTGAGTGTGGATCTGTAGGAGTTGGGTAAGGTCGGCTGTCCAACATCTCTTTGCATACGGGGATGGTATGGCCTTGGGCGTTAGTGCCCCTATTGCTTCGCATACCATAGACATCAGTCGATCCGTCTGCTGCTGCATCGTACCTCCCGTTGACATTCGCTGTAGGTTTGCTTCTACCTTCTCATTGATCTGCTTCCATGGTGCCTTCTTGAGGAGGAGTCGTGGTCGGCTTTCCATCTCAGGCGCAGCAATATCGAAAACAGTCTCAACGGCGCGGTGATCCGAGCCGTGGTCCGCCTGGTGTATTCCACACCGTACCACCGTCCTGGCTATCTCTTCAGACGCAAGAGATAGGTCGATCGTCGTCTGCGCCTCATTCTTGTGCCATATTTCGTCCCCCTCGGAAGGAGGCTGCTAAGGGAGTACTCGCCAATCAGATCGAAAATGGGGTCAGCCTCGCCTTACCCTCCGACACATCATCGCCTCCCCAAAGATAGTCGTGGCGATTGAAGTTTCCCACCAGCACCGCATCTACCAGATCACCCATTCCACTCGGTACATTCCTCATGGCCTGCCGTAGCAAGGCGCACGCCAATCGAAGCATCTCCGGTTTCTGCGCTGGCACATACACCGACGCTACTATCAGCCTTCGATCCGGAAGCCGGACGACAGCCGCCGTGATGTCCGGACATGCTACAGGCACCTGTTCGGCCTCCACGTCGTTGTTCACCCACAGCAAGCTCCTGATCGCCCATCTCCCTTCTTCTATCCACTCCGTCGGTATCATTCTCGTCCATCTACTGTGACCCATCGGGACTGTTTAGACCTTACCTTCCGTCCTCCACGCCCACGGTTCCTGGACCGCAATGACAGTCTAGTCACGCAACGCCTCGTCGTTCATCAGAGACTCTCGTGGACCGCATCCTGCTTCCTCACATTGAGCTGAAGAATCTGGACCTTCTTACTCATGGGCAGGCGGGTACAGCTTCGGGCAGTTCTTGCTGAACGACTCGTGCGGTCCGCCACAGGGCACACATTTCACCATCGTCTCATGACACTCAGAGTGGTGGTGGCCCACCTTGGCGCAGCGTCTGTACACCTGGGGATTTGCGCACTGGTAAGACTTGTGCCTCGTGATCTGCTGGCAGCTGTAGCACTGCTGGGGGCGTGGCCGCCGTTCAAACGCCATCGTCGTGCCGGACTCCCCTCCAACGTGGAAGGAGCCCTCGGAGATCAGTCTACGCGCATCACTGGCCTTGGTCACAAACACGACCATTGATCCATAGGCCTTTGGCATGTCTTTCTTGCTAAGCCAAGATATCTTGGCAGCCGTGGTGTCGTTTTCTCGGCTACGTGCCTCCACCGCTTCAGCTCTGACATTGCACTTCTCATTAAGCACCTCAGTCCGTTTCACATTGTCCACCTTCACGGGGTAGAGCTCATCTCGCAGCACTCGCGTTCCAGGACCGAAACTCTTCTCCGGGATGTTCTTGACCAACTTGTGTTCAGCTTCGTCGCGGCAAATGATCCTGATCCTATCCGCATTCCTTGAGTCGACAGTGACCGCCCGACACCGCCGGCCAGCTGCCATGTCCGCCCGTCGCGCGCATCTCCTTTTCTACTGCAGCCCAGACCCGACCGGCGTTGGGCTTGTCGCCGCCGTCTTCTACCCTCGACGTGTCGGCCGTACAGAATAACGGTTCGCCACGACCCGGCGGCGGTGTGTAGTCCAGCGTGGCCATCCTCGAGCCGTGAGCTGCCACGCCTAAGCCGGTTCGCGCAACGTCCGCGTATGACACACTTGGGCTGTCCTGCGTCGCCGCAACTGTCGCGAGTGCTTCGAGATTTTTGTTCGTTTTGGCGCTTTCATCCCCCACGTGTTCCTTCATCGCTTACAGCTCCCCTCTGACTGTTTGCAGCTCCGATGTGACCACGCGAAGCTCTGCCTCAACGTTCTTTTCCCACGCTTCCGACTTTTACGCATCGAACATGATCTTGATCGCTGCGAGTAGCTCTTTTATCTGCTTGCCCATCGTCAGGAGCAGCCCTTTATCGTCATCCTCAATGGGCTTCGCGCGTTCCTTGGCCAGTGTTGCGGCTCGAGTAGTCGTCGCCCGCCGGCTATCGCCAGCGGTCTCGGTCGGTCGCTCGATCGCATCTTCGGTTATCTCTTGAAACGTCTGGTTCAGTCGACCTTTGGCGGATGGTTTTCGCAGCCTTCATGATAGCAGGTTCTCGTCGCTTGCTGCTATCATATCCCTCGCAACGGTGATGGACGTCGAGTCTGGTTCGAGTTCTATCGCGTCGTGACGTGCCTAGAGTCGCCACGCGGTGGGTCGTGCTAATGCCACGAAGCGCGTTTCGAAACGTCTCAACGGCGCTCAAATTGACAACGTCGACGAATCCTCCAAACTACAAAATAGCAAATCGCAACGCATGTAGTGTCTCTCTCTCGCTGTTCGAGACCTTCCTTCGCCGATCATACAGTCAGGTTCAGATACCCACTATGTCGCATGACAGTCACGGCAACGACGAACACAAAGGGTGAAGAAACATTGAGGCAAGAGGCCTATCAGAAGGATGCGGTTTCGGGCCAATTCAATAGGTCAAGTGACAAAAGGGGAGAGATCCTTGAGGTTGCAGGGTCAAACGTGCTGGGGTCATTTTGGCGGCGACTTCGCCGTTGAGATTGCGACGATCGCATGGTTCGACCGTCACGCCAGATGACATGGCGGTACAAAAACTTTAGACCTGGTTCAAGTAATGATGGATTCTATAGTTTGTCGATTCTGTATAGTCTTTAATCTGTCATTGAGTAAGAAATGTTACCTGGTTGATCTTGCGATACCCTTGACACCACCCTGGCACGCGATCCCGAGACAATGAAGTCAAATGCCTTTATCGCGTATGATATCGCAGCTCATGGTTCTACAAAAATGATCCGAGGCATAGAAATCTAGACTACGTGGTAATTGGTGCAAGACACAACCTACCCCGCTGTGGTTTCCAGGGCATTCAGTAAGTCAACGCTCCATCACAGATGGCCGAGAATGCGACGGAGCGGGGCTGGCGTCTTGCTGATCGCTTCCGATAGTCGTAGATACGGGCCGGTCGCTGGACTCAACTTAGCTGCCGACTAAGCCGTCCCAGTCGCCGAACAGACCGATCAGCTACGTCCACTCTGGCAAGTTCTATGCTTGACATGCGTTTCATAGAGACGAATTCGAAATCGGTTTTCGACTGGTGGTTTTCGGTCCTCCTGCGGACACATCATGGTGCAAGCAAACAAATTGCTGAGGAGCTGAGGGTAGGACTTTGCAAAGGCCAGAACCAACTCTTACAATAGATAGTCGAATCATGTGTGTGCACACAAAGCGAAAGGCCAGATGCCAGCTACCACACTAGCGGAGGGCGCGCAAATTCAAATATCCCAAAATGGCATTTGCAGGTGGAACAGGGCATAGCAACGTCCAGCCCAGTGCCAGTATTGTGGACGGAGAACCATTATCAAGCAGCTCCAGAATCAACATTTTGGGCCTATTCCGGCAGTCCAGAATAGCGCGGTCAATCGACATTGTCAAAGACAGGATCCTTGGTTGGCTCCAGACTCTGGGGGCTACTCACATCTGACTAACGTTATTCGTAACAGCTAGTAACGGGTGCACGCAGCCACCCTCCCTTCCCCCTCTTCACACAAAGTGACGCGCGAAACTCAACTCATTATCCAGAATGTGCTTGTCTCGAGGTTTATCTTAAAAAGTGTTAACCAGCAATTCGTGGATGCTATAAGCGTGTTTTACATGGATATGCAATATTGAGTAATTGGCCCTAATGAGGGTAATGAGTAGGCGCAGAGATCCAGAATCTGCTTCTACCAAAGTGCACCTTTCTGTCTAACATCTCTGACCATGGCCGAAAAAACAATACTATGGATGCGGGCCAAAGTAAAACCCCCTGCGAAATATCTACGGGGTGCAACGAGGGTGCTCTACAGATTTTCTAAGCAGCGGTACTTCGATCATTGACGCTTGAGCTCAGCCATTCGTGTGTTGCAGCATTTCACGACCAGTGGATCACTGCCCGCAAATACATGGCCAGGGATTAAACTTACCCATCATACGGATACAAAGTAACTGGTCGAGCCGGGCTGGGAAATCTGGGCCTCCAGCGGAAGTTGGTGCCAGTGCTGACCCCGCCTCCACGAAATCGGTTCCTTGCTTTTCACTGTAGGTACGTAAGCGGCAATGCTGAAATTGTGTTCAAGGTCCTCAGCAAACAACACGTGCACTCCTAGATGCATGAATTACGAAAAGCCGACGACTGTTGTGAGGATAACAAAGCATCCTCGTACACTAACGAGATGCCAGTCATGAGGGCTTCAATCGCAACGTGTCGAAGCTGTAGGGCTTTAGGCTCTTAAGAAATTACATGGGTCAATTCCAAGGTCTGGGAGCGGCTGGTGGGACGGACATTGAGATTTGTTGCCATAGCAATGCAATCCTTGCAAAAGATCACGTGACTTGGCATGTCCATCTCCCCGCTGTGGTCAAGATGTGCTTAATTCTATTATGCGTCGTGCATTATGACGGTGCGTATACACGCTTCTATATGTGGGTCTTCAGGAGTCCCAGGACATCATTGCTGGCAAACCTACAACGGATCTCGTGTTCAGGCCAGGTCGTATCTCAACGGGGCAGTACATGCGTTCCGGCCTTTTCCAATTGTGCTTCCAATGTTTGCTCCTTGAGCTTCATCACCTGACAGCGGTATGATGCCAAGAAGCGGGAAGGGAGTACACAGGCCCACCGCCTGCCGGGAATGGCCAATACTGTGCGTCTTCACACCGCCGTCACCACTCACCACCTTCTGATTTAAGATATAGACCCACATGAAGCCCTGACTGCACAGGACCACCGCCTTCCTGATATCATATTTTCCAGGGGACGATTTCACCGCCTACTTCACCGCCTGCCTAAGAGGTCATAGACTCGAGTCGCAGACTCGTGCATGCGAAGCACCAGCTTCACCGCCCAGTGCTTTGCCTTGCGCTTGTTCACCGGCTACTGATCAGGCGGAACCCGTCTGAGACTCTTTCCTAAACTTTTAAGCGAAGAGCCTTGATTGTCTAAGCAGCCTATGTTTACCCTCACGACAAACCTTATCCAGCCCCTAACCTGGTTAGACGTGCTGATCTATTCACCGCCTACTCGAAATAGAGCATCGTCTCAGTCTGACCGCTTAAACCTGCTAGTAATCCCTCAATAATTCGCAACATTGTAATTGTTCCTCTCCTGCCCGCTGCCATTGCACTGCAACCCACCTTACACTACGCGTTTTGTAAACCCCCCATGCAACTCTTTAGGAGCGCCATGCCGATAGGTTCTGTGCTCTTTGCGCAATGTTTTCGGACAGAAGATGCACTCAGCTGCGGAGGCGCTGCTGTTTCGCAACACATTTGATTAGTTTAACTTATCAGGTAGGTTGATCTTGTCTAATTCGCACTTCAACTTATGTACAGCAGTCGGGCGCAGCCTGCTATGGTTGCAGCCGAAGTGTAACCCTCTGCTAAGTATCTACGGGGCACACAGACGATTGATTGAGCTGGGGCACTCCGACTTGCAAGCTGAAAGTCCTGGCCTAATGCAACGTGGCTGCGTGTGTGAGGCCATCTATTCCCCCGCGCCCGGTTCTTCCAGTCAGTGTGAATTTGACGTGGCTGGGTGAGGTCGACCGTCCACTATCTCTTGGCATATCGTGACGACTTGTCTGTGGGTGTCGACGCCTCTACTACCCCGCATATGGCCGACATCAGTCGAGCCGTCTGCTGCCAGCCTGTCAAGCTCGACGGTGCGTGATCAGGACTTGCTTCGATCCTCTCGTTGATTATCTTCCACGAAATATTCTTAGATGGCAGCCGAGGCTTGCAAATCGTCTCGGGAGCCGTAATGTCGGGTTCTAGTTTTGCTCCGTGGTCCATTCCGTGGTCGGTCTGGTGTACACCACGCCGCACCATCATCCTGGCCATCTTATCAGATGAAAAAGATAAGTCGATCGTCGTCTTTGCCGCGTTCATGTGCCACGTTTTCATCCCTCTCGAGGCCCTCTTGAGGGGATGCTGCACAGTGGGTACTCCCTCATCAGGTCGACTATCTCCGACCCTCCGATATATCATCATCTCATAGATCGTGGTGATTGAAGTCTCCTACCGTCTGGCTCGAGGTTCACCGCGTCGGAACGTGCGTAGAGTCGCCACGCGGTGGGCCGTGCTAGTGCCGTAGCGTATTTTGAAACGCCTCAACGGCGCTCAACTCAACGTCGAAGAATTTTGCAAACAACGTAACCTTCGTTCGCTCCTGATCTTGTATTATTCTTCGATCTGTAGTACATGTGACTGGGTACATTGACCCATCATTTTGAAGTCAAACAGGGTGGTTTGCTGAGGCAATCCGACCAGATCAAGCAGAGAAAAATTGCGAAAGGCTACGGAAGGCAGGATTTTGAAGTGAATCGGACTCCAAAATTGTCCTATTAGTAGCGTCTTAGTGCTCAAGAGAGCTAGTCGCCCTGGCACTGCGCTGGTTGCGGAGAACAACTGTCCCGCTGTTTTACGAAATGGCTTGTGCACTCATCACATTCGTAGATCGGCGGCGATGTGTGGACAATGTCTTAAGTACTCATTGTATTGGAAATCTAGATATATGGAGTCAATGAAGATAGCTAGTCGCTTGAAGTATCCGCAGGCGAGACATCACACTGTGGGAAGTACGCATTTGCACGATGTCAGGTTCGTGTCAGCTTCGCTCCATACAGCATCATCTTCCCGGAAACTGCTTCGTGAGGCTCGAGACGCAAGACAAGCAGACGAGCATGAAACGGCTGTAGAGGCATGCTCCGCGTCCCGTAACTCGTCATCTAGCTGGTGCGACATCTGCACGTTCGGTATCTGGAAGAATAGCACCTGCTATCAATGCACCAGTTGCTCTGGCGGAAACTTCTGTATTTGTCGGGATTGTTATGATTTGGGTGGGCATTGTCTGAACATTTCACACGATTTAGTTGTGAGTGATCCGTGAGGAGAGACTGAAATTTGTAACGCCGGCAGGTACCTTTCGTTTTTCCGTACCGTCTGGTGCAACTGAGGTAATCCGTCTGTATCTCAATCTCAACCTACATACCGAAACACTGTAGTAGGTAATCCTCAAACACGTCTTGCGAAATGGTTCCAGCTAGTTGTCGCTCATTCTGTTCGTCGAACTGGGAGACTGGCTGATCAGTTGCCCGCCGTTGATTGCATTGCCCTCATAGCCATGGCGGCGATCATGGGCTGGGATCTCTCGGAGTACAAAGAAGGGTTTTGGATGACAGAACATGTGCCGAGACAACTTTTATGGTGCCGCGATGGCCACCATGATAATAGTGGTACAACCAGCAGCCCTCCAGAAACGACGCTAACACCGTCATGTTCGTGGGCTAAGGTACGACCACCAGTCGCGAGCTCGACTGGAATGGCTTTGTCGAAGGGAGGCATTTGGTTGTGAAGGGACACGTCTTGGACGCTCTCTGGGATGGCCGGGCAATGGTCCTAGCCACCTCTCGTGACGAGGGAGACAGAGCACGTTGCGCGGCCTTGAGACCGGCTACCAGAAGCAGAAGTCGGTTGCCCTCTAGGATACACCAGACAGATACTAAACGTCATCAAGAGCAACGATCTTCTCATTGCCAATAGAAGTGATCTGGGACGAGCCCTCACAGCCAAAGCGGCAAAGGGTCAGGTGGCTGAAAATCCGATTGAGTGTTGACCTCCGCCGATCCCATGGGATCGTCCTCACATGTGACGATAGTAACAAATCGAGAAGACTGGGTTACTTCAAGTTTCTGCACGAGGGGGTGATTGGAGTTGGCTTCACCAGGAAAGAAGCAGAGAAATTTCTCTCACTTAAAAACCCATTAGTAGATAGAGTTCAAGCCCAGACAGAAGATGCGAGCCTTTAGACGCAATGCACCATTGGACTATTGTTTGTGGTGGCTTCGGTTCTTTCCATCCCTCAATGATTTTGTGGTACTGGTCTTTTTGAGTTTGGCGGACGGTCTCCAGTGGGGTCGGTCTGAGGAAGAGGCGGTAGCTCATGGGGGTCAAGGCTTCGCCATGACTCGCGATACCCTTGACACCATCCTGGCACGCGATCCCGTGAAAGTCGAGCGTCATTTTGCATACATACTTGTCAATTCAGGTCTATCACCGTCCGCAACCTTGGACAAATACTTATTTCGGAAATGTTTGGTCAAGTCATTAGATGCGTAGAATTCGTGGGTGAGTTCGTCCAATCGACCCGTTCAATCCGGAGTTGAATGACTTCTTTGTGGTGCTTAGCGTCGTCTCGATCCGCTGCTTGAGATCGTTGATCGTCATACAACGATTAGCTCGCCGCTGCTCGATCGAACGGTGTTTCTTCCCTAAATCTCGCAGAACCCGGACCAGTCAGCAGGAGCACTGGTGTCGCTGTGAAAGAAACCTGCTCTGTGCATGCTGCGGTTTAGCTTCTGGTTGATTTTTTAACCTACGGCTCTCTCGAAGACGAGTCGAAAGACCTTCCAATATGTGCCCAAAGAGCTCTTCTTCTTAATTCCGCGTTTCTTTTGCGAGCACATACTGTCGCCACTGCTCCTCCACGGCATCGAGAAGCACCGTCGTCCCAGGGCTGTAATCCTGGCAGGCGAAGCGGTCCTCGTTGAACGCCTCCACCTTGCGTCGCCAATACTCAGTTGACTGAATATTGCCATCAAAGAGCCTGATTTGGTCTTCGACATCCAAATCACCATCGCAGAGATCGTCGATATCGGTTGCGTCGGTACCCGAGCCACCTTTCTGATCCATCGTATCGAAGACGTCGTCGTAGTGATCGCTTTCAACTTCGGCAGTGAATAATGCATCGGAATCGTAAGTGTGCACGTTCGTACGTCGGCGCTTCGGCATGTTGGGAAAATCAAGCGGCAGTCGGGAGAGAATGATCGAACAAGTCGTGATGTTCTGGCTTTGAGAGCGGATGGATCGAGGAATCGGCTCACTAGGCAGTGCAGCGCCTGTGGATTATGTAGTGCAAGAAGGTGAGCCATGGCAGAGCCTATTCTGGCGGCAACACTTGGCTGTTGGAAACCGATACGCAAGGAATGACTGGGAAATCAAGACTCGAGAAACTGGCCGTAGCCGCGTGATCTGTTCAGGACGGTAGTATGGCTGAGATACCATGGCAGGTACATACACTGGGGTAATTACATGTCTGGAACAGGAAATGGTGACGGTTGCTTGGTAGGCGTGGTGCCTGGGTTTAAAGCGGCGACTAGTTCGTGGCAGATGGCCCGCTGGATCTGGCGGCAGAAGCTGCAAAACGGCTGCAAACTAGCCGTCTCTAGGTCTAATTTAAGGCTGGGCGGACGTCCTGGCAGAGCCTGAGCTAATAGCGAAGGTTGCGACCGAGTCTTAGCCACAAGCTCATGCAGATCCCATACCAGGGCCCGAGCCCGAATCTCAACCAGCAGCGAAGATAGAAGACAACTAGAGCTATATGTTGTCTAAAAAGACCAACAAGAAGACCCAGAAAGGAAGTTATGTTGAAAACCAGGAGGATATTCGCTTCTAGCAGGAAACGCATCTTGCAGTTGGTGAGTGGGAGGATTGTTCCATCTGTCGACAATACACGTTAGCAACTTCGTGTCATCCTACCATCAGTCGAAAAGAAATAAGTCATCAAGGATATAGGGCAGCGGTTTTCACAGGACAGACCAAAGAACCAGCTTCTTTCCTTGCCACCGCGAACTTTTCTAGGGTGATGATTGGGAAGTGTAACGCTATCTGACATATTATCTAAAGACCTACGATAGATCTCTCCTTACATGTCCAGGTCATTTCCATCCTCTCAATCCATCGAACTATTTACATGCATGTGTCGCACCTCACTAAGCCCTTTTATCTCTTCATCTTCAGCTTAGTAGAGAAGTGGACTTGTAGCGTCCCGCGAGACCGGCCCGGAAAGGACCTCG